>NW_023339807.1:25600661-25620093 GCF_004916995.1 Morone saxatilis | reverse complement strand
ACACACTTGCACAGACACACACACACACAAATACACAGATCCAGACACAAGCTGCCGGCCGTGCCCACCCCCTCACCTCGACTAGCTCCCAGCCCTCCCAGGCCTCCCAGGCTTCTCATCATCTCATTAGCCAACGCCGGCCACTCCACTGTCTACTGTTTGCATTGTTTTGGGCTCTGCATAATTTACACAGTAAATTGAGAACTGCCCCGGCCCCCTTTGCTCAATCTACCACCTGTTTATGGAGGCCTGGCTGTGATTAGTGCGCTTTGGGTTTGACACAGTTACCACAGCACTTCTCAGGAAAGCCAAGCGACGCCTCCGCTTTTAAAGGCTGCATCGTCAAAAATGTAAATGCAGAAAAAGCTTGGCATGACCTAATTTAAGAACTGGTATCACTTAGGGTTTAGTCTGTGTAAATATTGGAAATCAGTTTGGAAATTTTAGGAAATGTGAAATTAATCAAACTTTGGCCAAATTTAAAATTTTCGATCCTAACTTTCTCTTATAGAACGGGAAAGTCACCTTGGGCCTTTGCTGACAAGATGCTTTCTAGTGTTTAGCAACAGTCCCCTTTTCTTCTCTCACCTTGACCCAACAGGGGGTATCAGCAGTCCCGCTGCTAGGCCTGTGGACTGGCACCCTACTGTAAGTTAGCATTAGCATTGTCTCTCTGACCTCCACACCACAGACACAAACAAAAGGAGGTCTCTCTGTTGCGAGGACAATGCCGTGCATTGTTTACCGGCTGCCTTACTTAATCAAGCCCAGCCGATGCTAATTGGTGTTTTGGTTTAAGCGGTTTTCAAAGTTCGGAGCTCCCCGGTTGGAATAATGCTGCACTATAACGAGCTCGCTCAGGGAGAACAATACTCGACTTGTCTAAGCACCGACTGCCCTCCAACACTGGCCACTCGCACAAAGAGAGGCTTTCCAGTACTGAGACTCTGCCTATCAAGGTCCCGCTTTCTCACTTCTTCACCATCTCTTCTCAATTATTTCTCTCTCTCTGTCCATCTCTCTCCTGCTTTGTGTTGGTTTTGTTATATGCTGCAGTGTCCCTGTATGAGAATTTGAATGGTGGTTCATGGATATCATCACTTTCCACTTGACAGATGTGCGATGTGTGTGAAGAAAAAACATTTTTAGAATGAATCTAAAAGTCGTAACTAACTGTCATTCAGTAACACTCTACCACACTGTTTCATGTCTGTGAGCAACTATATGGAGTTCTGAACTGTGCCTCTGTATTGTCCAGAAGGCACGGCTTGCATCATATCTCCAAAATGGCAGCCGCCGCCATGTCGGGGCACGCATGTGAGGATGGCATGAGAATTCCCAAACGGGAAAGAAAACATGGCGCTTCAGAGGACAGATGCCCACTGAAAGCCTCCTGAGAGAGGCATTGAGAGCAGAGTGATTTAATGTGAACACACATACAAAACACGCTCCGCCCACATCAACTCACCCTCCCCTCCACCCATCGGCACATCTTGTGAATCTTGCAATTAACAAAAATATCCGAGGTGATTAAAACGGAGGCTGTAGCCTGCTGGAGAGGAGGAGCGAGGGCACAGGGAGGTGGAAGAGGAGAGGATGGGGGGTCGGGGTGACGCCGGTGGAAAGATGCAGCATGGCGGGCGCAGTGGGTTTGGTGTGTTACCTGCACTGACTGGTCTTCCCACTTCCATTTCATGCCAGCGTTGCTCTAAGATGGTGGCGCGGGCTGCGTCTCGCTGTACAGGAAAAAGGGGCAGTCTGCTGAGGATGGAGCGGAGGAGGAAGGGAGGAGAAGGAGGAGGGAAGAGGCGATGCAGAGGAGGGCGAGGAGAGAGGGAGGGCAGAATCAACAGCAACCCCTCCTCCTCCTTATTCTCTGTTTTTCAGTCTCCTTTTGCCAGCTTTCCTTCAGTGGTGTGGTGATGGTGGTAGCCTGCACAGAAAACGGGAAAATCAGAGGGCGAGAGAGAAAATTTTAAGAATGTGGTTTATCCATGAAAACGCACATGTATAGCTCACGGAAGCATAGAATGCGAGCCGTGCACACACATGAACGCATGTATACACACACGCATGCACACACACACACACACACACACACACCCACACACACACACCTTTTCATGTCTGTTCTCATGGTACAGTCTGCCCCTGAGCATGCAAATGACTTTCATTATGCAAATGCATGCAAATCAGATCCAACCATCTGAGAATCAAGGGTGGGAAAGAAAAAAAAAACTCGACACAGAGATTGAATGAAAGAATGAAAGAGAAAAAGGACAAGAGAAAAATCCTTTTGAGTGGCAGGAGGCGGTAAGTTAGGTAAATGCTCTGTGGAAAACAACGGCAGCCCAATTGGACAAACACGATTACCTTCTTTTTATTGTGTCTACGACTTAATTTTTTTACATTTCAGACTCCAGGTTTTTTTTAAATTCATTTGATGTCTGTGCCTTTTGTAGCAAAGGCTCTCCTAATGTAAACACTACGTTACTTAAATTCAAGGACACTGATGATGCTCTACATTCCTGTCACCACGTACTTTGCATCTGACAGCTGCAGTTAAGCATTAGTGGAAATAATGCCGCATTTTCAGCTTCGGTAGAATTGTAAACAGCTGTTCGGCACTGTTGACATTCACCAGTTAAGCTAAACGTGAATTTGAAGTAGCTCTGGTAAATCCAACTGTAGTGTTATTGAGCATTTCTTTCAGCCTTAACAGCTGACTCAAAGCCTGTGTTGCTCTCAATTCAAATGGTCTCTGACTGCAGCCATTCTCATAATAGGATGCTCTGTCTTTGTACATGCATCAGTGCAAAATAATAGGCAGGACTAGCTTAAAGCAAGTCATTAGGTGGCTAAATGCTATTAGCACTAACACAGCCCAACCACTGTGGATATCAGATGAAAGGGGTTATTTTTAATTGCTTGAAATCAGCATCTGTCTTGACCAAAATCCTTCCCTCAATTACCCACACCTGCCCGTGCAAACCTGTGAGTCTAAAACCAAAGTAGCACAATGTAGCCAGCTTGCTAAGTTCAATATTCAGCAGGTGGAGTCTATGTCTTGCAGGTTTAGCTGCATAGTTCGTGAACCCTTCTATTCAAAGAAATCAACAAAGAAAGCTGACTAATCGGTGAACAGAGCACACTGTCTGATTTTGCTAATACTCTGAGCCTAGCAGAAAGGATCCTCCATTAGCCAGCAGAGGAGGGAGCCAGCTTTTGTCTCTGGGTGTCAGTAGGGGAAGGCTACGTCTGAAATTGGAATAAGGTGGTAAAAACAGGGGTGACTTGGAGTGTGAGAGAGTTGGGGTGGGTATGCAGGGAGGGGAAGGACTACAGGGGTGGGGTACTGCTGAATGGTGGCAAACCTCTCCTAATTGGCACTTGACATTTTTTTGCCATTGGCACTGGAGTGGGCCAGCTTTCAAGCCCTCTCCGGGTCCTTGTTGGAAAAGTGCCTTATGCAAATATGGCGAATGGGCTCTATTGTGAAGCCTCTGATATTAACAGCTCACGCAACAATGAAATTGTGTGCTTACTCTGGACTCGTAGGTGTGTGAGAGAGAGCTAGACAATGGCAGCAGGAGCAGCTTCAGTCTGAACAGACCCTCCATCGGATGCTTTGCCAAGTCATTTCACCAGAATGGGCTTTTTCTGAGGACCGAGGCTCTCGGTAAAAGCTTTATTAACGACTGAAACAAACAAATGCATGCACTGTTTTGCTCTGGCTCTGAGAGTGTCTCTGTTTATACTGCTGCTGAATGGCTCGATTTATTGTGGTTGAAAATACTGAAGGTATGGATAGAAAAGGCTTCACTCATTCTCTTTGAAAGATACTTCCCCTCTTAAAACATCACTGTCTCAGTTCTAAATGTGAAAATGTATTCATGCTCCAGTGCTGTGCCGCACTCCCTCTGATATTTCTTTCTTCCTCTGTGTGCCCGCATTGTTTACCCTTAACTCACTCCCTTGGGTGAGCACAGCTCAAGATCTAAAGATATCTGCAGAATCCCTTTGGAGAAAACTTGGCAAATCAGTGAAGAAATGTTGCAAAACTGAGCTACATTTTCAAACGCAGTAAAAATGATAAGAGGCCAGTGCTAGACAGCTAGGCCAAACACACTCTCGACTAAAACTTCTAAGCTGACAAGGTCTGAAGCATCCTCGTCGTCTGAGAACACAAAGCAAATTTCATCTTTATCTCTTCACAACTCAAAACCAACTGGGAGTCAAACAGAGCAACGGGTCAGTCAACAGCAGTCACCCCCCGTGTGGTCCTAGCGCAGTCAAAGTACACCTGTTACTGCTAAGTTGCCAAACTTAATCTCCTTTGTCTGGGGAGGCCCATTGACTTTTGCAAATGCCTAAGATACATTCATTTCTCTGTGAGCCTATGGGGGTGGAGGGAATGCCGATGTTGTAGAAAAGAACAGGGTCTGGCCTTCTGCTCCAGCCCAACAGCGAAGCCATTTTCCGAACCCTGTTGGTGTGTTCCGTCAAGAGAAAGAGGGGCAGAGAAAAGGGGGCAAGAATCACTGGGTCTTATTCAGAAAACTGTCTGGCTGCTCGGACCCGGCAGGGGTGAAAGGGAGGCAAAGGGGCGCATTGTCCCTCAGTGACAAGTGGACTAGCTCTATTGACTGTAAAGTCTACTGGTGGGGGGGGCAAGAAGGACCCGACCACAATGGCTGTTTTTCTATTTGACACTTGGAGTCTAAATCTGCTTGCCTAGTGCATAAAGCTAAGACAAACCCACCACCCTCCTCCTCTTCTTTCCTCTCTCTGCCTTCTTTCCTTCTACACCCTTTCTCTGTGCGCTCTCTTTCTATTTAAGACACTGCCATGGGACACAGAAAAAGAGAGAGAGCAAAGGCCCTAAGGTGGTTTTTAGGAACTCTCCCATCTCTGTGCCATTTTCAGGCAGCAGAAGCTAAGACAGTCTCTACTCTGGGGTCCCCAGTGTGAAGTGTTAGTGATATAACTGTGCCACACACGGAGCCGGCACAAAGCATTTGCAACATGACATGCGTCTCCCAGGGCAATGCTTAGGGTATAAACACAATCTGTCCAAGACTTCAGTTCCCATTTAGCCTCAACACTGTAACTGACACAAAAAGGAAGCACAAGGAGACAACTTATCTTTACACTGCTCAAAATCTGCCTGGCTTGTACCTGTTAAATGCTGAAATTTGTACATGCAAAATGCGCCAGCACAAGTAGGCACAATCATTAATCTATAATTTACAATAACAGATCAAAACCATTCCACGATCTTAAGTCTGCACTGCACACAATAAAAACACAGCAGCAGTGGTGGAAGTAGCATAATAGAGAGGGAACCAGGTACTACTTTGCCATCCAAGAAGGTGACATCTCCGGCTGTCACTTCCTGTCAAGACCCTCGTTCCTCTCTCTTGCTAGCTGAGCCCAGAGCTCAAATGTCACACTCAGCACCTGCAATGCAGCAGGCAGGCAGGCACAACTGCAGGGCTTGAAGAGATTGACATTGTGAGGTGAGGTTGCCACGCAAGCTTTTAGGTATTTCACTTTGGCCCTGCACAACTGTTCAGAATTTGCACCATGTCAAGCTGAATATATCCAAACTCCAGGGCGACGTTTTAGCTGAGCCGTGTTGAGACAGCAAACCGCCATGTGGAATATGTATTACAATTGGAGTTCACTGCTAGCCTTGTAGCTCCAAAGCCATGAGACCTTGGAAACAATCCTTAGCGGCCTCTCTCAGCAGGAGTGACCCTCTAGCTTTGATGGGCAGAAAAAGAAATCACACCTTCAATCAGCCATCAGAGGCCTTGAGGTTGAAGATCTGATTGACCAATTACTCCTCACCATGAGCCTGGGCAAAGAACCTTCAGGCTCAGATTGTTCTCCTTCTCTCGCTCATGGATCTCGTCACTGGGGGCACTTTCTGCTTGATTGCCCCTGGACCACCCCCCCCCCCCCCAGCCTTGTGCGCACACAGCAGCAGCATTCAGCAAGATCCCATCAGGCCTTTCCACATGGTAGCACCTCATGCAATGGTGGCTTTGCCACGGCCCATTCACAACCAAGCCAACTGTCACGTCAAATCAAACAACGGCCAGGACCCCAAATCAAACATCTTTTCATGCAAAAGGGTGAAAGGAGTAGGTGGGAAGGAGAAAAAAAAATCAACAACGGCTAACTTAACAAAATTGGCCTCAAACAAATTCTTGTCTGTTCGCTTAGGTGCCGGCGGGGAGTTGGGAGCCCGGATTAACTTGGAGGGAGCATTCTTAACTCAAACAATCCCATCCAAGTCAGAACATATGTATAATTCATAGCACCGTATGCAGCTCCTATGATATAAAAGGTCCACATTCTTTACATATTGCATGTTCTCTTGATGCCAAAGATGCAAGAAGCAAAGCTGAAATTCATGGAGCCAAATGAATAGAGCATTGACCACACTGGCTAGCAAACTGATTAGTTAACAGCGACTTGTTAAAAGACTTGTCCATCAGCTTTGGTGAATCAGTGTGGGTCTTTTTCAGCAAGCCCGTCACTCCCGGCCATGTGATACTATGGCTAAGCCCCTGCATGCAGCCCCACACACAAGGATCATGGGGCTTATTAGATTAAAAGTGATCCTGTTGCACCAACCGTACTGCTATGGATCACTGCCACTGGCTGCAGGGAGCTGTAGGGAATATGTGCAGCAATGTCCCATTTATTTCTACATGCCTACCAAAGGTATTCTTTCTAAATGTTGATGGATCGAAACAGAAAATATAGACAGAGCTTTACAGTAAAGTTGATCTAAAAGCCTCGTGGTCTGAAACTTTGTCACTTACATGCACTCACACACATATAATCATGCACCCTACCTTTTGCTGCATTCCGCTCCCATCTCCTTTTGACCGTCGTCCATTTTCTTCTCTCTTGTTGAAGTTCTTGTGGCAGAGTTTGTGTTTTTTTTTGGGAGGGAGGCACGTTTGGGGTCTTGATGCCTTTTCAGGAGCGTAATGGGATTCTTGTTACTTTCGGTTATCTAGCTTTATGAAGAATGTACATCACTCATACAGCTAGATAACCAAAGATAACAACCAACCCCTAAGGCTACCCATCCTCTCAAGCCGCAGGCAAAGTGACATGGGCCAAGTTCTGATCTATAGGCAAAAGAGAAAGTTATTGATAAAAACATTATTATATGTTTCTTCATTTAAATAATTTAAATGATAACAGACTAACTTTGGAAGGAATTCAAATTTCTATAAAAAATGTGTCTGGAAATCCGTAAAGATCCAACAGCAGTTAACACCAACTCCGAACAAAGACGTTACTCTTCTTGCTTGGGGCCTTTTTTCCTCACTGAACCTACAGCGGCCCTTAAATGTCCTGACCCTTCATTTTGTGACGTCACCATGAGGCCCCTCACCCCACCTCAAACTGCCTAGGCCAATTAAAAACCTCCCTTTGTGCACAGAATGCTTTGATTGGCCTGTGGGTAATGCCTCTATATCAAAAACTCCCCAAAGTCAAACAATCAGTGAGAGGCACCAATAAAAAAAATGTAGGCAAGTGGTCGAACCAGTCCAAACCAGCTATCACACCAACCTTGCCTTCTCCGGCCCAGCGCCCATCCCTATGGCGCATCCACCTTACCCGCTGACTGGCTCCATAGGAGGGTGATGGCTTCAAACGCCGCCCCCCACTACGGCCCAAATGCATTTTTAAATTAAAAGATCCTGGCTGTTTGACTACAAAAGAAACTGGTTTGTCTTCATTTACATTATCTGATGCCAAAGCAGTCGGCCGGCGCTCAAGGTTGGCGTCAAAGCGAAGATGGAGGGGTTTAAGATGTACATACACACGTGTAAAGAAAACAAAAAAAAATGTCCGTGCATATACACTAAGAGTAATGCAATACAAATACATCCACAGCACACCCAGTAGACATATCCTTTCACACCCAAATACTGTATGTCCACAAAAACGCTAAACACACACGAAACACTGGTACGGGTATAGACAATGCTGTAACACGCACACACTCTTCTCACATGCCGTGGTGGCACATGGCACAAGGCCCCTTCTAATTAAAGCTGCTCTGTGTGCCCAGATCCCTGTTGTGGCAGGCTCCTCCCCCACCAACGCCACCACCAAGTAAAGCTCTACTGCCTGAAAGCAGAGAGAGATGGAGAGATATTGAGAGAGAATGAGAGAAAGAGAGAGTGACAGAGGAGGGCGAGGCACAGAATATTCTCGGCCTCCATCACACACACACCCAAACCTGAACACGACTTGACTGGCAACATGTTAGCAGAGACGGCTACATCCCCTGTTAGCAAACAACAAATCCCACTGGCATTGTTCTCCCTCCAGGTTACAATAAACAGCTGCTGGTCGTCTCCTTCTATACTCTCTGAATCTGTGCCGGTTTTTAAGAAGGTGTTTTTCTGGCGTTCAGAGGGCTGTCACCACAACACGGATCTTCGTCAAGGTGCTTTGTTTCAATCCACAAGGACAAAGCGAGGCCCTTTAAGAGCAGAAACATGCCTCAGCTCTCAGAATGCTACTGCACTTGTTCTCACACACACACACACACACACACACACACACACACAGACAGAAGTACCTAATGTGTGTTCTTTCACGATAAGATGGATCATTACAGACAATATCAGATATTGACCCAGACTTTCGTATAAATGCACAAACACACACACACACACTGACAGCTGCAGTCATGAATGTAAAGAACATGTGTACTTCATAAATAGTTCAGTCAGATGGACTATCAAATAATTCATATTAAGACACATTATTATTGTTCTAATTAAAATATCCTAATTACATAGTCAGTATTATTTTATATCATCATATTTTACAATATTTAAGGTACAATAATAACCTGCAATATTCTGAAAATTCCAATTTATTTTATCTTTAAAAAGTTTTAGTTTATTGCCTGTTTAAAAAAAAACATTTAATTCACTTTGGTGTTTGAACTCATCTGTAGTTCATCACGTTTTTTTGCACTGGAATGATGCAATATTAACATTAGGATTTTTAATCGTTGCAGACTGTGCTGTGAGCTTTATGACTCGTTTTTTAGATCAGAAATATTTTCACGAGTTCCAAGCTGGATAAAGAGGAAGATAATTATATGCAGATTGCACTTATTCCCCCATTATCATTAATTGTCCCTTCATTAACACTGGCTTATTCGTGACTGTGCCGCTGTTATATAATTCTAATAAATTGATACAATTTCAATATTTGTCTTCTGGGTTTTTATCCCCACAATGTTCGCCTTTCACGATGCATTTCACCCGCGAAATTAATCACTTCGTGAGTACAGAAAATTAAGCTTGTGGAGATTTTAAAGTGTCTTTCTTCTGCAAAAGTTTAAAGTGAAAGACCCTCACTGTGTCACACTGACGGCGGCCTCTTTTCTTTGACTCACCTGAGCTCAGATAAAATCCCAAAAAACATTAAAGGCATCAGTCGAGCTCCAGGTTGTTTCTACCATTTAAACCAACCTCATCAGCCTGTGCCATTGGACACGGCGTGCGTGACGTCAACAAATCCGGCGCCTCTAATTTGAAATAATTTATGCGAAAGTGCAGAGCTGATTAGCAAGAAATTGATTCCTATTATAAAGCCTCGTTGGCTATCATCTGATTAAAACCACGTGCTAAAATCATTTCGTTTTACACAATTTATGAAACAGGTTGAATTCTCAGATTGAAAGCTGCGTTTTGAGGCAACAAAGGCAATTACGCACGAGTTTTACGCACGACATAAAGTATTTTAAACACACGTCATGGCCATATTTAAAGGTGGATGCGTTTTTGTTAAATTACCAGAATGGAGGTGGCATGCTGAGGTGACCGTGTGGGCCTGTTGGCAGACACACAGTGGGTTTGTGTCTGATGAACACACACACACACAGTGTCACAGTCACACTGTAGTGTGTGGAGCTGAATAGCTGAAAATGACGATTTGTGGAAATCACTTAATTAATTCTCCACACGTTCTGTATGTAATGAAACTATAGCTGCGGAACATTCCTGATATTGTATGAATTTAACAAAATAATGTCATCATTTTTTTGCCATGGTGTTTTGTTGAGCTGTGGCTGTTTTTATAATATTTGTGTTTAAATCTTTAACTCATATTTGCGCTTTAGAAACCATCCTCTTACATATGATCAATTCTATTCTGCCTTAGAACTATAATTGCATAACTTAATACACCTTTGACTATAGACTACCATATATGCTAATATTTCTTCTATATTATTCCCTAAAACTTCCTATAATATCCAACCTGACTAAGGAAGCCTGTGTGTGATGTGACAGTGAGAGCTGGTAGCAAATATTACCTACAGTAAGCCACGTGTTGTGAGGCCGCTGAATGTCTCTCCAGGGATCCCTGGAAAAAAGAGACGATCGTTTTATTCTTCAAATGGACTATACAGCACGGAGGAGCCAAATTGGCCCATTTTACATTCCCCAGCCTTCCATCGAACAGTAAAGACAATCAGCGAACTGCATTTTGCTCCCACAATGAAAAATGTTTTTTTTTTTTTAAAGAGGGTGATGGTGGGCGTAAAGCAGACTTTAGTCGTGTGGACCGTGTGATGTATTCTCTCTGCACATTTCTGCTGTTGTCACAATAACATAACGCACAACGTGCCGCCTGTATGTTTGAACATAAAGGCATATGATTGGCAGTCGCAAAATTATTACTCTAAAATACACTGCAGTGGCACACACAACTTTGCCTCCGTATGTGAGTGTTTGTGTGAGGGTGTGAGTGTACTGTGGTGCAACTAGTTCAATAAATTAACAAATAAAACACAAAAATTCACCTAAATTTAAAAAATCCAATCAAATACCAAATTTACAGTTTTAAGATAAACATTTTTTTGTTCCTGTTCCAGACTCAATCTCTGCCACTGCATTGACCCCTGTCTGCATACACATTAATACTCTAATGTTCATCATGTGAAACGTTGCATAATCCCAGTTTTTTTTTTTCTGCCTTAAAGCCACCTCAAAGCTCCAAAGGCACAGCTCTCTCCCCCGGTGTGTCCGGGGGGTGCACACGTGTTCTCGGCACAGGCCTCGTACTCGGCGCACACGTGTGGACTGGATATTTGGCCTTGTGATCGCTTTATCCGCCAGCTATGGGTGTGAACGCCACCACTTTGTCTTATTACGCATGCATTGCGGGCCTGTCTGCTGGTAATCCTCATATCTGAGCCACATGGCCACACAGAGTCCTGCAAGGGCTTAATTTGGGAGAAAAAAAGAAAGACAGGAGAAAAAAAGGTCCCGTCTTTTTGTCCCCAAACCCTGATCGTGTCATATTGGGTTGGTTTTTGGTGCCATATGTTGCCGCTCCCGCTGCCACGGCGAGCAGAGCTGGAGAAGTGACCCTGCTAAGCGCCTGGAGGTGTGTATGAGAAATGAAATCAGGGCTGGAAGCGCCTTTTGGCCTTTGTGGTTCCCTGTGAATGGCGCATATGAAACCTGTACACAATGCGTCATTGAGGCTGTGAAACAGGAGGAGTTCTCCCTCAAAGCAGCACCAAATCACGTCTAATTACAAGTTGCTCTTTCACTGATATATTTCATCATTTAACCAGAGAGTGCAGGCTTGGTCCATCTGTGACCTTTCACTGGGCCTGGACACCATTCCACACTCAATGCAAGAAATGAATGAATTAGAATGATCTTTCTCTAGAGCCTTTGATGCAGTTTGAAAACAGAACATTAAATAAAAGACTAAATGTGCATATTTTGTGCTGAGCAATGTTTCCACCTGCTATTCGCTCCCAGCAGCTGCCATTCTGACTGAAATACCCGTTCCTACTTTGCACTTCTCAGAGCATCAAGACAGAAAAAGAGACAAAAATAAGAAAATGTATCAAATTTAGAGCTGAAGACCTGCTGCTCAAACACACATCGCCCATGTTCGCCTGCTGCCGCCACATCCAGACCGTGCACTGCTCCGTTGTGTGTTCAGGTTGGCGACGTACGCGGCGCGGATGCAAACGCGTTCTCCTCCGTTTTTCTATAGCCGATATTCCGCACCTGCCTTCGCATTCCCCCCCTTGGAAAAGAACACAGCTTATACTTCATACTCACGCCGTCGTCTGCGAGTCGCTGCGGCGTCCGCTCTCCAAAACCGAGAAGCGAGCGGCTCGGGAGATGGAGACCAAGTGAGCTGCCGGAGGCTGGACCGCTCAGTCTTCATGGCTGCGGCTGGCCGTGACGTCTCTCTGGCTCCATCCATTCAGCTTCCCTCGGACGGGTTTTCCCCCTGTTTTTATTATCATCCCCATTATTTCCCGCGGAGGTGGATCTCGCCTCCCCCCCTCCTGCCCGCGCCGTCCCTCGCACTCGCCATTCCAAGCGTCAGATGCAATATGAACTTAAAACATGCCTGCTCTAAAAACATATACCGCCAGCAAGGCCCTCCCCTTTATGACACGATGCAGGTCTGTTTTTGTCTCCACCCTCTAAGATATGAAAGCAGACGTGGTCGTGAATAAGCATGGATGCCCAAGTTCTTTATGGACCAGAATCCTGGAAACTAATCATCTGAATTCATGTTAGATTTCTTGATTTGATTTTATATTTGATACTAAACCAACCTGAATTATAAAAATATTGGCATCCACTCTCATACAGCATAAAATCTGATGCCCAGATTCATAATGAATTCCCTAATTACGCATAAATAGGCACCATAAGCGCCTCCGCACATGCAGCATCCTCCGTGCTGCCTCTATTGTGGGTCTGTTCGGGAGTTTCACTTATCAAGTGTGTCGTTTTGAGCCCCGTTTTGGCCCATGTGGGATTATAAAAAAGTTTCGTGTAATCTTGTCTGGCTACCAGTATTCGTTTGACACAAAGCCCCCGGCGGAGACTGCGGCCTGCGCTCATGCGCCTGGATCAAGTGCGCACATCCACTATTCTCATTGTCTGCGTCTTTGATACAGAGGAGTCCAGGAATGTGACCAGGGGGTGAAGACCGTGCAAATCAGCTTTTACTGTCACCGCCGAGCCCAGAGCCCGCAGACAAGAGCCAAGAAAGGGGGTCTGGGTCACTTGATTATCATAATAATCAGATCGCGGGGATAAAAATCTCCTTTGAATAAATTACTGGTTCAATAGGAGGCGCGACTGCCAAAGAGACAACTTTGTCAGCCCCCGGTTTGTTGTCGGGGGGTTCTCTCTGCCTACCAATGTCCCGGGCTCCCCTTTTCTTTCACTCCAAATTTTGGACGCTTTCCTGGAGATCAAACTCTAAATACGGCTACTGTTTCTCTCCTCCCCTCCTCTCGCCCTCGCCGATGCCTGGTTACCGAGTCCAGGCAGGCAGGCAGGCCTCGAGCTCCTCTTGGGAAAGCGGAGTGGTTGGTGGTGGCTAATGGGCTAAGGACCGGGCACAATAGGCTGGGTGCACCATCCAGCCGCCCCCCTCCCCTCCTCCCCCCTTCTCTTATTCCGTCGGCTGCATGGGAACCCGGGCACCGAGGTGGACCAGGGGCCGCTCGGCATTGTGGTGGCACATCCCAAGTTCATTAGCACCCATCAGGCCATTTCTGCAGTGCTTGGCGGTTAAACTCCCCCCTCCCCACCTCACCACCGCCACCTCCTCCTTCCAGTGCACCCAGTTTACTCTGCACAGGCCTGAGTTTCAAATCCAGCTCATATGTTTCCAGATAAGAGGTTTTTCCCGGAATGTAACTGAAATATTGCGCACGGTTGACGTGTTTAAAATGCAGAATGAGTGATTTAGTCTAAAACTGCAATTAGAAGGATACTTTTAGGACATAACACAGACTGCAGCCACTTTAATCACTGTGTTAATAACTTTAATTACAGATAGAACTATAACTACAACTGTAGCTCAATTGAGACTACAACTACACGCATATAACTAAAAGTTCAATTGTATTACGTCTGTATTTAAAACTGTAATGAGCAGATTTGTGACCAGAGGTGGAAGAAAGGAGAAATATAACTTTAAATTTAGGTTTTGCATTTTTGTAATTAAAATTAAAAAATGTTGTACCTTCATTGTTACAAGATCCCCTTGTTGTTATATTATTGGGTATCATTTTGCATGAAAAATCCCAATCAGCAAAGGAACTACAGATTTCTAGTAGAAGTCTAAAGAAACAAAATGAAACTACATCAACTGTGTTGTGAAGTAAATACAGTGCAGACCTTCTTACTTTCCACCACTGCTTGTAATCACATCTCTGACTGCAACTCTGACTTTAGCTGAGACCATTAATGATTTAATCGATTGGTCAATACACAGAAAATGAATCAGCAACTACTTTGATAAGTGAGTTATTGACTTCAAGCGGAAATTCCAAACTGGAGCTGTGAAAAGTGTTGCATTGTCTTCTGATATTTTATAGGCTTAACAATTAATCAAGAACATAACTGACCAGTTAATCTATAATGACAATGTTCATTTCTTGCAGCCCAAACTATTGCTGTGATCCCGACCACTACATTTAAACTATGACTGTGCAGGTGTTAGACATACACATGGCACATGGCTGATCAACAGGTGATTTGCAGTTTCAGTTAAACACACTGCGTTGTGTAGACACAGCTTTTAGCTGCCAGTGGGATTAGAAACATTTAAATTGTGCAGTTGGATTAATTCTGCATGGAGCAACATGAGTTCCTCACCAGCGTCTCATTTCCTATTGACAGGCTGATATTTAGAAGACGGTGTAACATTCTGTAACCAGTCCTGCAGACATGATAGCCACCATCACAGACACTGAAGTCTTCCATGCACATCTGACACAATATACAGTAAACTGCTTGTGCAAATTCTACTTATTGTTATTGTTCTTATTGTAAATTGAATGAAGTGTTATTATTATAAAATGGAAGTGAAAAAGTGCAGTGTTACAATGGCACAAGAATACTGTCCTTTACCTTAAAGTATTTTTTTTACTGTAAGCACCTGATGATGTAATGAAATTCAAACCAGCAGCAACACAAACTACAGGCCTCATCAGCACTACAAGCTTCACTATAGTATTTAATAAAGAGCTGTTGTATTTGGTTGCATTAGATTAGCAGGTGTTCCGGTTATTTTGGCCATCCTCCATGAGAGATATCTTAAAGGCCCAATCTCTTATTAACGGCCATAAACATAACACGTGTATTCACATTCATGTAGAGGAGGTTGAATTATATAATAAAAAAAACAGAAGTTACAGATGTGAACAAACATTTGAACAGAATTAAAACAAATTAATAACTTGGATAATAACTTCATTAGGGTCTCTACTTAAAGACCTATCAATCAAATCTGGGCAGGACTGCAGCTTCCAGTCTTACACTCCGAATGTTGCTTATGGATTGTTGTTTTGTTTACATTTGGATCTCAGATTGTGTCTTTAAACCAGCAGCAAACACACACACACACACACACACACACACACACACACTGTCTACACTGAGCAACAAAAACCTCAGTGAACCAGTTCAGCTGCTGACCAGCATGTAAAACACTCCCGTGAATGAGAACCAGGACCCAAAAAAAGGGAACGGTGCAGAGCAAATGTTTCAGATCTCAGAATATAAACAGATTGTTTGGCTTGTTGTCTGTTTGTTTGTTTGTTGTGTGCATTGCTCTTTTCTTCCCTGTATGCAGAGCGCGTTCACTGGTGCATCGTTGAGGTTCATTAACCATTAACTCCAGTTCTGATACACCACAAAAGAAGTGAAACCTCAATTAGAAAAAATATATTTATATTTTTGTCTTTGGAATATTTGAATTGATGTTAGCTTGCATTATTTTTTGTGGTTAATGAGGTTTTGTTTAGGGTTTCACTGACTTTCCTGTCAAATAAAACCTAGATTTAGTCAACAAGGTCTACAGTTTTTAACATGATTGATGAGAAAATGTAAATGTATTTTCATTCAAATTAGCACAAATTTCCATTGAAGTGTGGTTCTTAGGTGACACTCTACATTCAGACCTCCAGCTCATTAAATCACACACACTTTGTGATGAAAATACAACACGAAACCAAACGAGACTCCACTCTTCCTCCGCCTCTCGTAACTGAATGATTGTGGTTGCTGTGCTGAGGATCTGAACCCCGAACCTTCAGCTCACTCTCATCCTTTCATCAACTGAAGACATGTTGCTTCGTCTGTTCAGAACTGATATGGTTCTGTGACTGAGGCCCTTTAATGTCGGGCATCTTTTTTACTCTTTAACAGACACGATAATACATTTCAGCATCAAGTGGATGTTTTCTTTTTAATTTCATGAATTTAATTTGTGATGAAATAATAAATCATATTTTTCTGCGAAGGTTTGTGATGATAAATTGTCTTTGAGATCCTGCAACATGAATCAGAACAACTTCGAGCGGGGGTCAAATGCACTTCATAAGGTCACATGCATTCCTTTTTTTGATCGTGAATGTGTTTGTGTCGTATTTATCTCATTAATCTTGTGTTTTTATCTGCAGTGACGAGCTTTCCATGAAACAAACAGCAAGGCAGAACAATGGAGATGTGGAGAAGAAGTGCAGCAAATATCTGCAGAGTCAGGGGCGGATCCAGAGGGGTGGCATGGGGTGGCATGGCACCCCAGTTTGCTGTCAAATGCTGTCAAATTTAACTCATTAATTTAGATTAATCAAAAAAAAGAACATGTAAAAAAAAAGAACAATTTACATATATTTTAGATAAAATTAAAAATTCAAGTTCAATGAAAAAAAGACAGAAGAACTGTAATTTAGTGATTTCCAATGCCATCGGTGGATATTAATCTGAAATGCTTTCCTAATGTGCCACAATAATGTAATGTTTTTCTGTTAAAATATCTTCATTTGGGGTTTTTTCCAAGCAAATATTGACATTGATGGCAATTAAATCTTTCTGCCATCCTTTAAAGTCTCCTTGCCAACCTCTTGCCAGCCTATGAATATTCCTCTAGATCCGCCCCTGGCAGGATCGTTTTCAGATGAAGGAAATCAGCAAAATAATGCTTGTTGAACAGGAAGATGGAGATTAATTAAAGACATCAGAGGCTTATAAACATCCACCAAACAAAGACTCTCCACACCCACTTTAAAAAGGTATCTTTTGGTGCTTTTATTTTGAAATATATTGACTTATAAAGCTTCACTAATGCACTTTCTTTTTGTGGTTTTCTTTTAATTTTACACTCTTTAAATCTTGCTACCTGTTGTGCAGCTGTGCAGGTAAACTGCTCCAGCGCCTCTTGTCACATCAGCACTCTGCCTCACAGTCTCCCAGTATAACATCCCAGTATCCCCAGTAGCTACACCAGTGTCCCAGTGTCAGAGACGTGCTCTGCAACTCAAAGCTTCGGATCTTTTGTCCCTCAAAATCTGCCCATATTGTTGGAGCTCCGTGGGGGCCAAACAGCCTCCTTGTGCCAAACCAGACAGACTAACCCCCCCCCTCCCCTAAAACCACACACAAACACACACACACACACACACACCACTGTTGTCCTAAATAGTTCATTAAGCAGGGAGCAGTGGTGTGGTGGTAAATAAAAAGCGAGGCTGAGCTGAGACAAAAGAAAACATTTAGAAATGACAGAAAACACTGAATTTTGCTTTAATCATAAAGATGAAATAATTTCCCTTTGACTTCCTGTTGACACAATAAATCCTGAAGATTTGGCTCATAAATATTTCTGTCAGGGGTCAGAACTTTTATTTCTCCCATGAGAATAAGCGCTTGGTTTTCCTTCCAAAAAGAGACATTTGTTTAGCCTTTAGTTGTCTTTGATTGTCGCCTGATAGGAAGCTAAAATCCCCTCACTGCTGCTTCCTTTATCTGCTGCCATTTTGCATTTTCATTTCCATTTTTTGTTGGCTTGCACACATTGCATCAGAGGAGCCACAGGCTGTGACAGGCATCTCTTGAGTTGCAGCTGCACATCTCCACACTCACCTCCAAGTTAGACTGTCCTCCAGCATCCCCGGGCAGCCTGCAGGGCAGCACTGCGGCGCTGAGCTCGAAAAAAAAAAAGCAAAAAAAAAAAGGCTTTTGTCGATGCCACAGATAAACGCGGCCTGCAAAAAACAGGACAAAAAAGTCCCCCACTTTTTGTCTAAATGTGACATAAAGCTCCGGGAGGATTCCTGTCGGATGAGCGGCTGAACATAAGAGAAAGGTCCGCTTTTGTTTTTAGTAATGAAGGGAAAATGCATCCTGTAAAGCATGCAGTAACAAAAAACATGGCGGATTGAAAAATCTCCCACGCCAGAGTCATTACGCCTGCAATTAGAAACTCATTTGCATAAATGCTAATGAGTCAGAAATTCATGTCGGAGCTGGAGGGAAACGAGGGGATTTTTTCTGCCTCTGTTTTCTGCATGTGGACTTTGAAGAGGAGGGTTTTCACACGGAGGTTCGAGGCCCGAGGAGGCTTTCATTCCCCCAAATGTATCAGTGTGTTTAGGTTGAAATCCCGCAGTCAAATATGATCTGAGGAGCTTTAAATGGAGGATTTACATTTAAAAGCTGTTTGTGTCTCACCAACACACACTGATGCTGTTCAGGGCTTCACGTCTCTTATAGATCTGTGTTCAGTTCAGCGCCTTAAATCAGCCTCAGTGAATGTTTCCTCCTGTACTCCTTATAATGTGCAGAAATGCTGCACAATCCTAATCCCCATCACCGCCTTATGTGCAAAAACTTGCAGGTTTGTGAGCCGTAAATCCTCAGTTTCATTCACAAGGAACAAAAATGTTGCCACATTTACAAAAGCAAAAATAGATATTTATGATGATGTTCACCCACATTTCCATTTCCAGATACAGTTACTGTATTAGATAATATTGCATATGTTTAAATAAAGCACACCCAGCTGTTTGAACTGTACACATTACAGTTTGCTGCTGGAAAAAAATATATAAAGCTTTTTTAAATGGGAGAAATCTTTTTGAACGTGTAGAACACACATCTCTTACTTACAGGTTTGATACACACCTTTATGATGCTTTATTTATTTAGCATTGTGGTTCCACCTTCTGATAAGCCACCTTTAATAAAAGATTTATACGCTGCAATTAAAGTGAAGAAATAATTGTTTTATAGATCAGTTATAAGCCATTAATAGGGTTGCCAGGTTGTGAAAAATCCCTTTCTATTTGGTAACAATGCAGTCAGGCCTATAAATGTTGGTAGAATAAATACTCGTGGCTTCCATATGAGCCAACATGTCTGCAGTTGGACATATACGTTTGTATTAACAGATGTTGGTTTAGATTCAGTAGATTGGCACCAGAGGAATTTTCCACAATGTGGGAACCCAGAATTATTTATTAACATTGATAAAGGCGGGAGTCACACACCCTTTATTGGTGTAAGTGTGTGTTGGTGTGTGTTGGTGTGTG
>NW_023339807.1:25584614-25600561 GCF_004916995.1 Morone saxatilis | reverse complement strand
GAGAGAGAGAGAGAGAGGTGCACTATTATAATATATTTGATAAGAACGGTTCAGTTTCTTTCTTTATTTCTTTATGAATTTTCTTTACGATAAAAATGATGATTCTTTACGATAAAACAGGGAAAATACATAAATGTGATCCTTTAAAATAAGCTGATTTTCTAAAGCTGGTTTCTCCCGTCTGGTGGGTATTGATCGCTGACTGGAGATCAGTTTACACAGATCAGAAACCTTTGTAAGTGAACTTATATTTACTATCCCCAATAATGACACATTGATAGGTAATATTGATGAACGGATTATGAGTGGATGAGTGCACCGACAGGCTGAAATAAAGTCCTTATTGCCGTCTTCAATCTTCTTTTTCACACATTAGGAGGAGAATCCAAACATTTTACCTTTTTCTTTTCACATCATCTGATTGTCATCGACTCATCGAATCTTCCCTTTTTACCTTCCTGGCTCTTTTAAAGCTTAAAAAATAAAAAATGGAAAAACTTCTGTGGGGAAAAGCGACGCTAAAATGTCCATACCTTCTTTTTGTGTCTGTAAGATAAAAACATCCGAATGTATTAAACACTATCACATTCAGGATGTATTTGCAGCCTGCTGAGGTATTAAAGCAACAGCGTTAATGGGCATTATAATGCTATTATCAGCAGCTGTGTGATTAATAGATTTATCATGGTCAGATGTATAACTGAAGAAACTGTTGACATTTATTTATTTGAAAGAGCAGAGCGTGCTGGCTGATGGTCAGTGTGGGATTATTCTGTAACTCAGGCTGTTGGTTGGACTGTTTGCAGGCCTGTTGTTCAGCTGTCTCAAGTTTTTTGGCTCTGAAATAAAAAAATCTGGAAAGAAATAAAACAACGTTCAACGCACTCTGCGCTGCATTGGAAATCACTGATAATTGATGAATTGATAGGCTATAATTAGATCAGGCGGCAAATTATAAACTGATTTTTTTTTTCGTTAATTTCTACAAAAATGGAAAATGCTGCTTTCTTTCTCCCCATGTGCAGGGTCAGTTTCTGCTCTGATAAATAAACCAAACCCCCATTAATAAACCCCTGAGGATAAAAGAGTTTCCTTCAGTCTCAAAGTTTCAAAGGAAACCTGCAGAGAAATAAAACAGGAAGCTGAAGGAAAATGAGTTAATGATTTTTATATGTTTAACGGAAATATGCATTTTTTTATTTATGTAAAAAACCAAATGAATCAGAGAGAAATGAAACACACAGTTTACACACAGCTGCTTATTAGAAACAACAGACTCTTAAATAGTCTCATTGGACCGTTTGACCTTTTCCTTTTGATATTCTGAATTAATTTAAGACGCCATAATAACCATTTTAGAAGGTTAGATAAAAATTACTTTTAAAAATAAAAAACTCTGATAATTTAAAGCCAAAAAACAAAATCGGAAATTGACTTCCACCTGCAACAGGAGGTCGCAAAGTCTGTGCTGAGAAGATAAAACTTAAATCTTTATTAAATGTCCTCTTTTTAAAACCTGTAAGATTTGCTGTTTTCCTTTGAGTTGCCATTTAAAAATAAAATATTGAGCAAGAAAATCTTGATTCAGTGAACACAACGATTTTATTATTATATTATTTTATTTTATCATTTCAATTCATTTTATTTTTTTGTAAATTCAGGTAGAAAATAACTGCTTTAATGCAAATTAAATAAAAACATTTTAAATGATAGAAAACAAAATAAAAACGTGCCTCTTTTTTGCACATTTAAAATGTAAAAATATCCACAATCCCTTCACATAAATCAGCTGTAATTTAAATTAACAGTTAAACGTAAATGAACGTTAACAACCAGAGGGGGAAGAAATGTCTGTGGCGGATTACCGAGGAGGAAAAAATTACACACACACACACACACAACTAGACACACACACACTTACACACTCAACTAGACACACGCACAAATGCATGGTGCATTTGCATGTTGTATCCCACGGTGGAAATTACAATGGAGAGCAATTAATATGCGCATAAATTAAAAGTGAGAGGGGTTTCTGAATTCCAGGAACAGGCGGTCATCCAAAGAGGAGGAGAGAGGAAAGAAAAGAGGCTCTGTTCACACGGGACAGCAGGAGGAGGAGGAGGAGGAGGAGGAGGTGGTGGTGGAACAGGAGGAACATGAAGAGGAGGAAAAAGAGGAGAGGGAGGAAGAAGAGGGAGCTGCAGAGAGCTGGGAAAGGTGAGGAGAAGGGAGAGGAGAGAAAGGATGGAAAGAAAAGAGGGAGCTGGAAGGGGAGGAAGAGCAGGAGGAGGAGAAGGAGAAAGAGGAGGTGGATGAAGGAAAAGGAATGAAAGAGGAGAAAGTGAGGAGGTGGAAATAGTGTTTTTACAGGATATTTTAACATTTAGTATTTTATCATTTCTAAATAAAGTCAGTACACTTCAAAGACAGACACACTGTCAGTCATTAAAGGAGCATTAGAGGGACGATTCAGTGACTTAAAGGTCAACTTGGTAACATATCAGTGCATTTAAATAGTCTAATGTCAGTTTCAAAGAAGGAGGAAGACAGATCATGCAGTTCTGGTAATAATGATACTGTAACCACAGCAGGATCCTCCTCTGCAGCCGCTTCCATTTCCTGTCCTGGTGTTTTGACATCATTAACTTTCAATGTGAAGAGCAGTAATTACACACGGAGCAGATTACTGATCCAAACCAGCACAAAGGCAGCAGATATGAGACTGGACTGCAGGCAATATTTAGAAAAACTCTGTACTTCCCTCCCTTTTTCTCATTCCGTATGTTGATGCTATAACACAAAATCTGATGGACATATTATATACCCCCATTCTGTGGGGTTAAATATGCTAATGTTTGCCTTTTCATGTACAAGTTGTGTTTTAGAAAGGAAACCTTTTATGGTGTGAGACTGAATTTCTTTCTTTGCCATAATGTGCCATTTGAGTTGCGTTCATGTCTGACAAACGTTTCACATTGAGTGTAAAGCCTGCACTACAGACCGGGACTCTAAAGAATATGCATGAACGGATTTAGCTGCAAAAGCAAACGTTGAACATTTCTTTTCCATTTCTGGTACAGTAAAACCATTTGAAACTCAGTCGAATGCTCCTGCACAGGAAAGAATAGAGTGGAAAGACTGGATGAATGTGTGAATATGTGTGTGAATGGACAGTGTGTGTAGTGGAACTGACACATGGATGAGATTCATGAGTCAAAAAGGAGGGATGGTGGAAATAGCTAAGGGGTTAGAGGTCCATATGGGCTGGGTACTTGTATGTGCATGACACAATAAATACTAATAAATAACATGATATAATATATTTGATGTATTATTGTATTTGTGTTAATGTGTGTGCTAATTATCACCTTGTGCAGGTCTGACTGAGAATCCCATCTGTCTCAAAAGGGCCTGTCAGATGATTAGAGTATACTCTATACTGTATATGGGTGTGATAACCATCATCTTAAGATCTGATTGGGATTCAAACATTGTCCTTCTAAATGCATTTGTTGTTTGGAGTCAGTGTGCAGTTATTAATTAATACAGCAAAAACTACAGCGTTGAGCTAATTGACCCTTATTTTATAAAACTCACAAGCTGCATGCAGAACTGCTAAAGTATCTGAGGTTCACTGAAGGATCTCATTAACTGATCGGTGCCTTCAGGAACCTCTTGATCATTCTCAGTGTATCCTCTGGGTAAAGGGCTTCGTTTAGCAGCTATTCGGGAGAAAAGAACATCTTACAGAAACCCTTAAAGATGCTTAAAAGTAGAATGATGAACCCTCCAGAATAGGAGGAGTTTCTCCAGGAGCAAAGCTGCTGGAGGAGCTCATACAAACACTGCGATGTTCCTGGAAGAACCTGTCTAATGTCAAAAGGTATCTTTGAGCATCCTTAATGATCTTTTTACTTTTTAAGAGTGTGTGCTGCTGAACAGGCTTCCTCCACCAGCTATAAGCTAACAGGAGACACCATTTCTGTGGCCCTAAAATATGATGTGAAAAATGCAATGAAACAAATTTAAATATTAATATTTATCTGATTTTATTGCAATGCAACACAAGTCAAATTATATAAGATCTACTCCAATAATCTGGTCCTGAAGATATATACTGCCCCCTGCAGGACAGACACTGTTTCAGACAGTTCAATCAATTTTTAGACTAAAGTCTCCCTCTAGTGGCTGTTTGGTTTTACTACAATAAAGTTCACATTGGATTTTATTTTTCTAATTTCTCTCATTACATTTCATTATGGTTTATCCATTTCCTTTATTATCTGTACATCTCCTGCACTTACTACTCAATAGCACAAACACTGCTACCTTTTTTCAGTTTATTTGGTATTGTCATTTGGTCTGTATGAACACGTTTCAGACTCAAAAGATTATTAAATATCTGTATAAAATGACTTTGGAACTTTCTGTCTTTAGTGTTTTTCTACAGATTAATGAAGGTAGATTTACAGATTTCTACTCTGATCTTCTGTCGCTCTCAGACAGCCAGAACAGTGTTGTGTTCATCTGTAGGTAGAGATGAGACGTCATCACAAAAAATAATATTAATAAATAAAGGCAACCAGATAAAAATATGTGGGATCAAAACAATCACTCCGACCAAAAGTTTATAAAAAATAAACCTCTCTAATATTAAAAGATACTTAAAACCTGAAACTAAACTTAATATACATATACAAGTATCTAAAGCAAAAAATAAAAACACTGAAGAATAAAAAACACAAAAAGGAAGAGTTCAAACCAAAAACATAATAAAACTTATAAACACTTAATCGTAAACCCATTTTAATTCCCCCATCACATCATCTTTGTACACTGTAAAAAACTGCCTCAATATGAAAATATGAGTGACAAGGCGACTTTACAAATTTCATTAAATGATTTGTTGATCATTAGTTGTTCTGATATAAAACTTATTGAATGTGAAAATAAGTTAGACAAACTCAAAACTCTTGTGTGTGTGTGTGTGTGTGTGTGTGTGTAGTTTATGCTGATGCTCATGCTATGCTCCATCCCCGAATGTTTTCTCAAAAGGCTTTTAAAATAACTTCAGCTTTGTGCATTCCCCTCACTCTCTCTGATTGGACCAAAAAAAACGAACAGAGCCAAAGTTCTATTACTGGGAAAATATCAGCATCTATGACAGTATTATGTCCTATCTTTGAACTCTACTACAAAATAGTTTCACAAAAATGGGTTTCAAGATTAGTAATGCTGTTTATCCCTACCCTACCTACGTTATGTAACTTAAAATAATAACATCAGACCTTTTTGCCTCTCTTTAGGTGGCAGGAGTGAAAATGAGTCATCCTCCAAATTTGTTGGGTTCTGGTTTCAGAATGATGAAAAAACTTGGAGAATAAATGATGTTTTTCCTAAATGATGGTTTGGACTAAGCCCTGAATGTTTACAACAACTGGTTCCACCCCTGGCCATGTCATATTTGTCATGCACAGATATTGTGGGAAGTTAGAATTTCATAAAATTTGGCTTTGGAGGTAAAAATAGATAAATAAATGTAATTAATTTGTGTTGTCATTGGAAGTGTTTGTGGATGTTGCAGTGCTGCCAACCCTTCATTTAAATCCATGATTATAAATTCTGGAATGGTTCTGAATGTGATAAATAAACAATTACAGCTGACCTGACATAAAACTGACAAATTAATTAAATTAGACTGAGTTAAAGAGAAAAGATGAGTTAATTTTACAGTGCAGTGACTTCTTTTGTTCTTTTCTTTTGTTGTTGTTGTAGGTTTGCTTTTATTCCACAAGAGAGGGCTAAAACACATCTGGAGCAGCAGCCTCACTGTCCTTACTACATGCTTTATACCTCTATATGTACTGTATTGTCCCTACAGTCTGCTGGTGTTTCATTATCTCATTAATAAACACTTTTTTCTGTCATTCAAAACAAAAATTCTAGGTCCTCATTTCATAAGAAAGCTCTCCACAGCTGTACATTGTTCCACAGTTTGTCAGCCGGCAAGCATTTCTATGTGACCCCTTCTCCATCTCTCAGCCGTCTCAGATCTAAATTAGCTGTCCCTTGCTGAGAACAGCAGCATTATCCGAGCCTGATTGCAGAATACCCGGGCGTACGGCTCCAACATGGACACCAAGGTTCCTCCTGGTGATCCCTGTTAATCCGCTCTGTGACTCCGCTTCTCCTGATTGCCACAATTTAGCCCTAATTGAGGGGTACGGGCTGAAGAGGAGTGGGGGTGTTTGTTGGCTCGGTTGCCATGGACACTGAGCGTTGCTAGGCAGCCGGCGGGATGCTGTGGAAGCGGAGTGCGGCGGAGCAGCGGGTCACTGCGGAGAGAGGGATGTGCACCCACACACCTCTCATACACAGACCAACACACTCGACAACTGATGGGGGAGCTGAAAAGGGAGGACAGAGGCATAAATACAAAGGGTCAAGACAGATTGACTCAACATTATACCTTAGTTCTAATATTGAAAAATATAATTTAAAGACCAATAATTATTTAATACTGCAACTTTAAAGCTGCACTAGAGAAAACAAGTAGATAAAAATTATTGAAAAAAGCATCCTCACTTACAGAGATGCTAAATTCACCATGTCTGATCAAATTACTGTAAACTCTGGTACTGAGTCAGTATAGGAAATCTCGTCCTCCCGTGGAAGTAACAAACACTAATACCTAAATATAAGAGTGACATTCCTGTCCAGAGGAAGCAGGAGAGATCTGTTTCCTCCCACAACTCTTTGGGTTTCTTTATGGTTCCCAACCTTTTTACCTTCAAATGAACCAACCCACATGTTGCATATTGCTTTGTCCTCTATGATATTCCCGCTTAAAAGGACACATTGTCTCTGCACTGTGAGAATCAACTGAGACTAAATGCCAGGAAATAACACTGATCTGGTCCTCTTCTACTGAGTGCTCTCTTCTAGTTTTAGCTCTGGTTTGGTCTCCACCAACTCCTGAGAAGAATATCTGGCTCTCCAGCTGCTACATATTCCACTTTCCTCACCTGCTGCTCTCTCACTGCGTCTGTCTGCTGTTTGCTGTTGAGCAGGCAGAGTACAGAGGCTTGATCACAGCTTGTTTAATGAAAACAGCTGCCTGCTTCTGCTGTAAACACTGAGAGTGAACCAGACAGTAAATGTGCCAGAAAAAACTGGATGTTGTCTAGTCTGGCAAACATCCACAGAGAATCCAGCCTGAAGAATTAGCTGGACACCGCTGAGAAAAAGGAGGTGATCTGGTTCAAAGTTCTTAGGCATTTCACACTTGGTGGTTCAAAAAGGACATAATGAAAACAGTAAAGCCTCCAAAATCTTCTCCTGGCAGGCAATAAAAAGGCACAGAGTAAATAAACAAGGAGGGGAGAGGATTAAGCCATGGAGATAAGAGACAGGAGGGAAGGAAAAGGTGAGAAGTGAAACTGGCAAAAGATAAAGAAAGATAAGGAAAAACAGAAAAAGGAAAAAAGATAAGAGCTAGAAGAGGGAGAGAGTGGAGGGACGTGAGGGTGGGGAATCAGTTACAGAAATAAGATTTTAGTTATTTTTAATCTCTGTTGAGTTTATATTTGTGATTTGTCAGAAGGTTTAAAAAGCAGCTTCTTCAGTTTGCAGCGACGGGAGCAAGAGGAGAGCTGTGAACGAGAATGAACATTGGCAGAAACAGAAGGGGCTGGGTGAAAACAAGACATTAACCATGTAGCAGGTACAAAGTTTTAATCCCATCTATCATCTCTATTTCTGTCTGCTTAACTCACATTTCTCTTTTCTCACCAACCATTTGTGGTTTAATAAAACCCCAAAATATGTGAACTGCATAAATGGATGCACTTACAATACATGCAATACATACACATAATACATAGATATACTTACACTCAGTTCAATTCAGTTCCATTCAATATGCTTTATTGGCATGAGTGTAACTAAAACAATATAAAGCATTAAGAAAATTTGATTAAAAAGAAAAAGAAAAGTTATACTTAATGAAATGGAAAATATACGTGTCATTTGCTGCCTTACTTCTCTTTATGTAACAATGTTTATTCTCCCTGTTAAATAAATTATAGATATATAAAGTAATTAATGGATTGCGACCACATTTTGTAGAGACATTCATGGCCTCCAGAGGATCGATCCTACTGATGTTGGTGATCCACCAGCAGATTGATATTTCTGGTAGAAAGTAAAATGTCCCAACAAATTTTGGATGTGTTGCCAAGACGTTTGGTCTATTTGGACATTTGCGTCCCCATGCAGATCATTTATATTACGTTTTGTGATCCCCAGACTTTTCACGTAGTTCCACCATCAAATGAAAATTTGAATTTATCCAACATGTTGACATTCCCATCAGCCTTAGCTGTGTGGGGTAGCGTTTCTACTGCCACGCTTCTGGCCCGATGGCTAAAATGGCTAAAATCATGCAAGAATCCTTCTTGCAGGCCTCAGTCTATGTGTTTGTTGCCAAACTACGTTGTACCGGACCAATCAGCGTCCTTTGAGGAAGTACTGGCAGCTATGGGGATGGACATATACAGGTTAGCATAGATGTTGCTAGCATCAGATATATCAGAACTGGAGAGTATTTCTTCATCGAAAGAAGAGCAGCACAGAAGGCTTTTCTTGGTGGAAAAGATGCTCTTGCTCTTTTTGTAAGAGTTTGACGTTACATGGTTCTGCTTGATCTGATTGAAGTTCGCCTGTGATAGACAGTGATGGTTCAGCCAAGTATTTTTTGTTTTGCCTGCCCTTTCCCAAACAGTTCATGACAACTTCCCAGATTGTTCTGTGTAACAAACCATCTGGCGCAGTCAGGTTGCTCAAAGTAAGGCATAAAGAATAATATAGAAATATCCAATCTTCTCACTTATTTGGCATAAGTATTAAACTGACAGTTAAAAACTCCCTGTAGTACATTTAATAAATGATATTATGTTAATAGAAAACATAATTCAACATTTAATTTCCCTCAAAACATATTTGCTGTTGCAAATTACTTAAACTAAATTTCTAGGAAACGGCTGCACCTGAGAGAACAAAAATAGTGTCGTTTTCCTTCCATGTTGTGCATTACAACCTATGGCTACAGACTTTTAGCTCTGTTTGTGAATGCAAGCTCCTTCTACTGTTCTCTGTAAATCTCTCTGGATAAGAGTATTAGCAAAATGGCTGAAATGAAAATCTGAAAAAGAAATTGTAAGATTAGGAATGTGAGAAGAGCATTCTGTTTGTTAGAATGATGCTGTCTTTAGAGTTTAATAAAATACAACCAAAGTTAAGCCATAATTTAAAAAAAATAAAACGTGTCTGCTGGATAAACCCATTGCAGGATGAGTCTTTGCACTCTTTCCCATTAAAAGGTCATTCTATTACGAAGACTTAGAGTGTGATGTTTCGGTCAGGAGGTAGAGTCACTCACACTAGCGTGTCTCCACAGTGTGCAGATGAAAACACTAATCTAGCAGCTGGGCACTCACAGAGCCGCTCCCAAATGGTGAGGTCACGGCCCTCGTGCGAACCACCAACATAGATTCCTGGGTCGTGGCTTAAGTCTCAGATTTTGGTAAATGAATGTACTTAAAGGTCTGTGTGTTTGGAGACTAGTTTACATATGTGTTTAGGTTGGGATTTAGACCATTTAGGATGCAATACTTCATTATTCTTAAAGTCCTTTGGGGATTTGTAGACTGATTATTCATCTTATGGAATTTGGATGTGCATATGTTTATACTCCAGTGGGATCTATGAAATGTAGATGGCAAACATATAAAAATTCCATAAGATGAACAATCAGTCTTCAAATCCTGTATGCCGTTGGGCTGGGTTCCTTTTGGAGTGTCACAGGGCAGGAAAGTCACAAAAGCACATTTTCGGTTTGGTGATTTTCATGTGATGAACACTTGGCTGCACACATACAACATTTTGGTATTTTGAGTCTTCTTGGAAAAATAACCGGGTTTTTAAAAAGTCAAATAAAAGGAAACATGCATCTGGCATGTGGTGATTCTAAAGTCTATTATACAAAACCACCTTGGAACGCTGTTTCATTGTCTGCTGTTGCATCACAAGTCTTTTGTCATAACTGTTGTTTTGATCGTCTGTGTTACCCTGTCAGTGTGTCAGTGTGTGTGTGTGAGGGTATATGGGCAGGGTTTTCCTTTCATTTAACCATCTGTATGCACATTTCTGCACGTTAGCATGTTGCTACATGTGTGCATACATGTTGTCCAGGTTGAAATGGTGCGTGTGGAAGAGAGAAGTAGCAGGTCAGCTGGGCCGCTTGGCTTTGACTGAGACACCGAGTACACTGAGAGAACCTGCTGCTGCTGTTGCAGACACAGACAAGCCTGCAGTCTGTGCAGTGATGTTTCACAGCACGAGGAGAGGACTGTGAGAGGAAATGTGTGAAGATTCATTGCAAAAGTGTGAAGATCCATACTTGAAGTTCAAGAAGCGGCAGGTGATTTTTCCTTTCTGTGTCCTTATGACTTTGCTCCCTGGTTTTGACCTCCAACCTACTTTCTTACTAACTTGTACATATTGTGTTTTGTTTATGCTTGTTTAGTTTCATTATGCTGATGGCTGTACGTTTAGACATCTCCACCTGTTTGTGGCTGATCTCCAGACAGGCGGGCTTCAGGCTGCGAGAATAATAACCATTCATCAGCACACCATGCTGGTTTTAAATGGTTTCAGCCCTTTACTGTTCAGTCTATTCACTCATGGTTGTGTTGCTGAATGCCAAAACAACAGAATGATGAAATTTGCTGATGACACCAGGGTACGTCAGCCCACAAACATGGGGATGAGAGTGACAGGAGAGAGATGGAAAATCTGCCTTGATGTCGCCACAACTGCAACCTCCTCTTAGTAAGAGATGATCACCAGTTTGAGAATTTTCTTTTACATTTTTTACTGAAACCACTTTCTCCCACAGAGACTGTCCCCATAAAAACAGTTGACAGTTAAGTGTATGCATTATCCTAAATAGCTGGGGCATTGTTTCTAGAAAGTCATGCTCTTGTTAAATTTTAAATATATATATTTCCAATGCTCTGAGGTTAAGATTTAAATTCTATTCACTTTGCACTTGGGTGGTACAGGTTGTGGAAAAGCTTGGCACATAAAACCAAATATATACGCATGGTCAGACATCATGAGTGAGACAAACTCTCTTTTTATCTTTGGTTTTTATTTTTTTGGGTGAACTGACTTGTGTTTTTGGCAAACATATCACAATTCCATGATTCATAACACCACCTGCATCCAACCAGAACATGCATACCTTTGCAGACATTTCACTTTGTCTACTTCATTACAGTTATTGGCACTGTTGTGGCTATAAACATTCAGTGATCAGCACCTCATTACAACCCTTGGTGTGTGTTCATTTTCTATATGATATTACTGATCTTATGACCTAACACCCACAGGCCCTGAAAAGGTTCAATGAATGGGCCCCGTCTCAATTTGCTTTAACATTACTCATATCTCTCTCCCTCCCAGATTTAAACTGAGAGACACGTATTCAGCGACGGGGGCTACATTGGCATAAACAGGTGGTGGTGGATCTTTCACTGATGCCAGCTACCTCTTGTTAGCTGCTCTCAGTCAGCCTGTCTTGTAGCAGCTTTCTGAGCTGACTGAAAAAAGTCGGTTATTACATTATTATTTGAGTCTAAAGCCCTTGTCAGCTCTTTTTTATTCCTTTCTTTTCTGGCAACCCGATTTATATGTAACTCCTGGCTATAGCAAGGACATTTACTCAAACCTTTGCTAGTAGTTGGAATCAGGAAATTCCTCCGGTCATGTCGACGGCAGCCTGTGATGCACTTTTTTGACGAAAAAAGACCATTTTCAGCAATGGAGGTCACTATTAAACAGGCTGCATTTTACTAAAGCAACAATTAATACAATATTTATTTTTGTTGCTTTAATAGGTAATGGTGACTTTTTTGGTTTAAAATATATTACTACTACCATCATCTGTATGTTAGGTTACTGCTCCTGTCTGTACCCTTGACCAAGGCTCTGGCTTAGACCTAGAGTGGGTCCCCGGGTGGCTGCCCACTGCTCCTAACACTTAAGATGGGTCAAATGCAGAGAATTTCCCTACGGGGATCAATAAAGGATAACTTAACTTAACTTAATCCAGAGGGGGATACAACTGTTTTGACCAATCCATCCCATATTTGTCAAGATATTTCACTCACAACAACAGTTGTCAACTTGATTGTGGCACTAGAGCACTGGTTCCCAATCTGGAGGTCCTAGCTCTAGGTGTTTCCAAAGATTTACATGGGGGTCCACACAGGTCCTGAAAACACAGAAATTGTCACAAAAAAAGCTTATTATGCATATGTGATTGTTAAAAATGAAAAGAAATATATAATACAGACAGGGAATTGTATAAAAACTGATCTCTAAACAATATTCACAGGAAATAATCTGCTAATTTTACACAAACTTCCTGCAGTTACTGCGTTCAGTATTTGGGTTCATTGTACAGTTCATCAGTTGTTCTCTACTGTTAATGTCATACATTGAATATAATGTGAAATATCCATGAAATATATCACTAAATCAGTTTACTCAATGATAGAAGGAGGGGTCCCTTAAGGAAAAAGGTTGGGAACCAGTGCTCTAGAGGATCACCAAAGTCATTAGGTTACATCATCTGGGAACTATAAATGTCTGTGGAAGACTTCATGGAAATCCATCCAATAAAAATATTTTAGTCTGGACGTAAACAGACCGTTCCCATCCATATAGCCTCGCTGCTAGCATGGATGGTTTCAACCGATATATTATGCAAACTCAACAACATCAGAAGACTTTAGCTGATCATTTATCATACTTTTTTGATGTCACGCAGCCTGTTAACTCTAAGGTTGAACATTTGGAGTTGCTGCACAAACACAGAGCAGCTTTCAGTATTCTTCACCTCAACAGTTCATTCAAAATGCACTTCCACTTGATTGCATAACAACGGGTAATTTCTGCAGTGCTCTCTCCAGCCATCGTGACCTTATGCCCTCCCAGACACATTAGCAATCTTCCAGAGTGTTGTGAGCTGAATATTCAGGCTGAAAGACAACAGTGGGGTCATTGAGTTCCTGTTTATGTGTGTGAACTCTCTGCTAAATGTGACCAGCGGAGCCTGTTGCTCATCCCAGAGCTGCAGCATGCACAAACATGAGCTCAAATAATGAAAATACACTGAAATATTGTGTTTAGTGAGAGTAAAATTATTATCAGCACTCTTAAGACCCTCATTTTTTAAATGATTTGATTTACTACATGGTCAAAGGTACGTGGGCATCTGAACATTACACCAGATGATAGTTTAATATTATGTGTAAAAAGTGAACCAAATGTTTATTAATCTGCTGCAAACAGCCTCCACTTGTCTGGTTTCAGTCTTCTCAGATGTTGAACCTGCTGCAGGGATTTGCTCCCATTCAGACACAAGAGCCTTAATGAGGTCCAGCACTGATGTTGGGTGCATTCTTTTTTGCTCAGGAAGGTTTCTAATTGAGTGAAATGACCCAGAGGTTTTTCACTGGCAGCCATGATAAGAGCTGTGTGAATACTCTAAATGCTAAGGAAAGGTGCTCCAGTGCTTGCTTTCTTATCTCCTTTACACTGGATGGATCGTTGTAGTTCACCACAGCAGACCCACATAAATGTAGAAACAACAGAGCATCTTTTTTATGCTTGTGACACCATCTCAAACTTATAGAAATCAAGATCAGTAAATATAGATTTCTTCTCTTTTAAAATCTAGTTGTGAAGAACAAGAATATTGAATTTCTATTTAACAATATCATCATCACAACAATACTATATACATAAATCTTTCGCTAAACGTATAAAAATGTCACAAGCAAACATCCTTTCTGAGGAGGTGTGATTCTATCTGGGACAGGAAACCTACAGCACTGAGTTTGTCACTGTACTTATCTTTAATGCGTTACAAATAAAGTTGTTTTTAAAAGAAAGCCTGCCATAAGGGGCAGTCAGATTCTCTTAGCACCACCGTTGTTTTTTCCTTAGTCCTCATGAATCCTCCTTCACATCTTTACTTGACCTCGTGACATTTTGCATCATGCTCAAGGAAAGTGGTTAGAAAAGGACCCATTTTTTTCATTATTCGAGTCTGGCTCGGATAGAGGTCTGGGGTTCTGTGCAGGCCACTCAACTTGTTCCACACCAAACTGGAAAAAAATATTTCTTTAAGGAGCTGGCTTTGTGCAGGGGGGCATTGTCATGTTAAAACAGAAAAAAGACAAACACAAATAGTTGTAAGAACACTAAATATCAGTGTACGCTGTAGCATTAAGAAGTAGTATAATAGGTTGCACTGAACCAGCACTATAAAAATGCTCCAGCCAGCTTTTTATTGCGAACATATTCAGCCCTCAGGCCATGTTTGACCTTTCATTGGAGTGTGTGACATGTGTGAAAGAGCAGATGATCAGAACATTTACTCAGCAGTACAGCAAAGTGGCTCTACATCTTGAAAAATTAATTATGACATGAAAACAAAGTCCTGCACCCAGTGAACTGCTGTTCATAAAGCTTAATATTTCAGCATTGCTCCAACAGGGGGCGCCAAACTGTAGATATTGATTGGGCTTAATGAAAAGTCCTGCTGGTTGACATTGATTTCAGCAACAAAAAAACAACTCTTTATGTCATTGCAGAGGACATGTGCTCTATAATAATGACAAAGTTATATTATCCAAACAATAACTTGAATAACAGCAGGATCAGTAGCTGTGAGTATGAGTTTCCTGGGTTTTTTTTTTTAATCCAAACTCTGGCCTGGCTTTTTGTTGTCATTTTTCCCGTGGCATTTCCCTGACCCCGGGGGCCAAGTGGCTGACCGCTGGACTACCCAGCTGTACGAACAGGACGGCGTGAGAGGAAGGCAGCGGGACGTCCATCTGACTGCTGCAGTTCTCCTCTGAAAACCCATCACATAAGCTCCTTATGCAAAGCAGAAAACACTGTGTAATCTCCCTCTGTGTCGCTCCCTCTCTCTGTGTATGAGCTGGTGTCAACACTACTATTACTACTACTAGTTACTTCATTACTCGTAGTCCTCCCTTATTCTTCGTCTACTTCATTAACAAATAAGACTTTCAATATTAGGTGTAGTGATACAGTATTTATCTTAAATCCCCCTTAAAGCTTCTCTCCCTTAGCAGGGCAGGTTCCAATATTATCATATTGATAAGACTGAGATAAAGCTCCCTGCCTCACCTTGATAGAGACACCCACACGTAACAGGACACCCAAAATAAAACATTTTAAAAAGCTGATTTCAGCCAAACAAGAGGATTTGTGTCTGAATATGTAGAGTCTTGCGAATACAAAGTTGCATTTTGCAGATGTAAAATGTTTGAGTGTCGAGTCAGCTCTCCATTCCCTGCTGTGTGCTGCTTCTTCCATATGTTGTATCACTTCAGACTGTGACAGAGGAGTCCAGACTGTGTGCCACATTCCCTCTGTGAGACGGCCACACATCACAGGCACGTGTCTGCCGGGTATTTTTAACTCTTCATAGACTTTGTTTGCGGTGGTGGAAAGTACATTTACTCATGTACTTAAACCCACTACAAGGAGTTTTTAGGTAGTTATGAAGCAGTCTAATTTTAATACTGATGCCTCTATACGACCTGTGAGCACATGAGAGCCTCAGCGAGAAGAAGCTATTTCTGTATAGTTAGAATGCCTGCTACCAGGTAGGTTTCCCCTTGAAATCAATTAACTATGCAGTAGACCACACGGGATGCCAGAACCACCCAAAAATTAAAGTTCCTTGTTATTCCTAAGGTGGTTTCTAACTCTATATTTTAACCAGATGAAGGATTTTAGTCATCAGAGGTCTGGATCTTGAGTTATCAGAGAAACAAGCT
>NW_023339807.1:25575105-25584604 GCF_004916995.1 Morone saxatilis | reverse complement strand
GCTAACGTTAGCAGTAGCTCGGCTTGCAGGCCCCGCGGGACGCCCTCTGTGCACCAGGCAGCATCAGAGAAACACTGATGTTTAAGGTGAAACTGGTTTATTCTGTGTTTTTACTGGTTTTAATCCCTGGGTCTGTTTGTTTAGGAGAGGATGATACTTCCGCAGATAATTCGGCTCCCGGCAGAAACCTCCTGAACGATGAACACTGAAGGATAAAAATAAAAATAAAGATTATATTGTATAGAATACAATACATTGTTAAATATTAAACCACTTGTTTTCAATCTTTTTGTCTCATTTTATCATGTTTCAAATGACTATGAACATTTCCGCTCTATCAGTCTCACATGGTTTCATTTCAGTAACTGTCTGAGGCCCAAAGAGGTAATATTATCCATTATTTAGATTAGAGAAAAGGCCAGAAAATACAAACTGATTTTTAGATCCAAATTTATTTTTTTCTTCTTTCCTTCTCCATTAATCGCCTCACAACCCCTCCCTGGGACCCTGGGACCCTTTGAAACCTTTGGACCCATAGATTGGGAATCACTAGGCTAAATGAATCTGTATATAGAGTAGTTAAAACTAGCTCCATCTGAGGCAGCTACAACAGTAAAAAGCTGCTCAAACATTGATGCATAAATATTAACAATCTAGTTATGTCACATGATAGAATCAGATATCACTCACTGCAGAAGGACTACTTTTTGTTGATGCACTTTTACTTAAATAATGGATATGTACTCCTTCCACCACTGTTTGTTTGTCCACTGCCAGTATTGTGTTCTGGTTTTTATTGTCTTAAAGTCTGTTTTATATTTTATAAGGATTCTTGACCTGACTTTAAACCCTTTATTAGATTAAACTGTTAATCAAATGTTTTGGAGTTGGAATTGGTTTTCTGTTTCAAGTACCATGTGTTCTGGTTTGCTGTATTACGTTTTAGTACATATACCACATCCCTGATGTCACTAGTGTTATCTTTCATTTCCCTTTTAGGTTTGACCTGAGGTTAAATTCTGCACAGCTGAGGCCAGCCCTGCACAGGAGTACTGTCATGGATCCAGCAAGCTGGCCGTGGTGAAAAGAGAGTTTAGTCCAGTACTGTACTTTAGTATATTTTCTTTTTCTGCTGCTTTGTACTTCTGCTCTACCACATTTCAAAGGCACGTATTGTACTTTTTTACCACACTACCTTTATCTGACATCTGGAGTTACTGGCTACTTGTCAGATTTTACATATAAAAACATGCTACCCTTATGAAATACAACACATTGTCATCAATTAAATCAGTGATTCCAATCCTTTTTTGCCTGTGGCCCTTTACACACACATGTTGTCCATTTGGGGCTCCTTCAGAGTTCAGATATCCATGAATTGTTAGTTCCGCCAAAGTGACAGTTCTCATATTTATTTAAATAGCTGTTCAAATTGTCCCATATTTCACAATAACAAAAAAATATAAGGTAAATGTACAAAATTTATTGCAGATTTTTGTATCAGAGCTTTGGTTTTTCTTCTCTCCTCTCTCATTAATCATCTCATGACCACTCAGAGTTAACTGGGGGCCTTTTGGAGGGGTCTGACCCCCTAGATTGGGAGCCACTTGGCTAAAAGTATAGCTCCACCTTGAGCGGCTTTAAAGTGAAATGTATGTCATAATGTATGTCAATCATATGTAATATGGCCTATGTCCACCATCTTCTGCAGAAAAGTGTCTACTTTTCATACTAATACATTTTAATGATAAAATAAATTTTCCTACTTAACTTTTATTTTATTTTAACTCCCTCTTATTAGCATGGTTTTACAAATGCAGGCTTTACATTTTCTTATCTTTCCCTCCATTGTTGTTTTGTTAAGGTGCAGCACTTTAAATGGCTTTCGTGTATGAGAGGTGATACAATGAAATAGTATTGAATTCGTCCACTGATGTTTCTGTGTATTAACAGTGAACCAGCTCGCTCACTCTTCCGCTCCTGACCCAGAATAAAACCAGTATTACTTTAAATATCCCAGCCCTTTGCTCCACGCTGACGTACCATGACGTGGCCTAACGCACGTACAGTGGAGAGTGAAAATAGTGAAAGGAGGTGAAAATGTTTGTACGTCCTCTGCGTGAAACCCTTCTCTAAACTCTGAACGTGCAATCGTGCGAAAGTAAATGTGCGAAAGTAAATGTCTGTGCGAGGCTGCTACCGTGCCTCACGCGCCACACCGACTGTAACTGTCACTATACGTCACTCCTCCCCTCACTGTAAACATCGTGTTCCTCCGCCGTGAGCACATAAAGTAGGGCGGCGGCGGCGGCGGAGGGGGCCTCACCGCTCATTTGACACCCGGTGAAAGTGCGGCTGAAGCACAGTCAGCCCATCACATTAATAATTACAACATGTATATAAACAAATAAAGGAATTATGTTGTATTTAAGCTCATAACTGCCCGAATGGAGCAAACAATAGATACTGTTTAGTGGCTGCCGTCTGCCCTGCTGGGTAAACTTAACGCTAAATATCTCTGCGAGGGGGTTTACACGATTACATTAAGTCTTTTATAATTGTAAGTGTGCTGTATTTGTATAATTGTACTATATAATTTGTTTTAAAGTAGGTTATTGCGTTCCTTTACAGAAATGAAACTATATCCGTGCTGACTGTAAGCTCTGATTTGCAACATTTAAAAAGAAAAAGCAGTTTTAAGTGAGTCGCTGCTCTGGAAACACGACAAGCGGAGGGATATAAACTCTTAACACATGATGTCGCCATCAGCCCTTCCTACTTCACAGCTCACCTTCCACCAACTCCGCACGGACTATTTGATTGGTCGAGGCGGCGCGCACAGCTCGCCCTCATTGGCTGCGCTCCTGTCAATCATAAAGCAATGCCACAGGATAGATTAGGCACCATTTGCCATAACTAAATAGTTACCTTGTACATCAAGTAGGAAGAATTGTTTTAATTGGTAGCCCACCGCGGTCGGCGGAGAGTTACAGTTCGCCCTCGCTCAAACCTTCTGTGCTTGTGAATGCAACAAAGTGTGACGTTTGAATCTCCCGTCTCCTCAGACAGATGTGGATACACTGCTCGGGTAAGTCACTCTTCACCAGCTTGTGTCCGCATTTCACGTTTGCCACATTGTTTTGGCCTCTTCCTGTGTTTGGCCACTTGTGACAGCTGTGGACCGGACGCTGTGCTGCTGTTGTCGGGATAGATTTGCGTGTTTGGCCCGGAGTTGTTACCCGGCTCGGTGAGGTTGTGGTAACTGTGAGGAGGCTGTGCACGGTGCTCCCTGAAAGCCCCCGGTCTCCCCCCGGTGTTCTGTGTCAAGGACACGCGGTGCTTCATGTACTTTGTTAAGTTCACATCAGCATCGCACTTACAGCTTTATTCCCGCTGTCTGCGTGCGCGTTTCCGTCGCTCGGAGCTCCCGGTAACGAACGGCTCGCAGCCGGTGGGTTGGAGCGTTGTGCGCAACAGTAATAACAGTCCATTAGGAGCTGTCACTAACGATTTACGACAAGTGTCAGCCTGCTTTTCACGCGATTTCTCTTCATTTCTGTAAATGGATTTCATCTCAGAGAGAAGCACGTCTAGTTTATTGGCAACTTTTATCGCGCCATCAATTTGGCTGACGCGTTAAATGACAGGTTTAAAAGTGGGCAGAGAGAGAGAGAGAGGGGGGAGAGAGGGAGAGAGGGAGAGGGCACTGTTCCTCGGGAAAGCTGAAGTGATTGGTGAAATTGTGTTCATTTGTAAAAGAACACATTGGAGGCTTTTCCTCATATCCTTTAAGCTATTGTGTCTGTCGAATAATTTGATGTCTCTTTCATGAGCCCATTTCCGACAATTGTGCTCTCATTGCTGTGCGTAATTGCTTTTCTCCCGGGAGAGAGTGCCATCAAACTTCTAATTTCCTCCTCCAACCCGGAAACCATTTTGCTCGTGGAAGCAGCCCTGTAATGATGGCATCAATAAACCCGAATAAAAACTCCCGTCAACTTAGCTCTGAGGTTTCTTGGAATGATAGATGTCCTTCCCCCCCCCATCCAGCATTGGTTTTGGCAGCATCTCAGGGAGGCAGGTGTCTGGGATCAAAGGGCAACAAGACAATGAGAATCTGTCTCTGGAGAGGAGGCAGGAGGAACTGTAATCTATTACATCATTATCTAGTGCAGCGAGGGATGTACTGCAACGTGGACAGATGAGCGTTTCAGCAACGCCTGCAGGTAAAGTCCAGGTTGCCAAAAAGGTGTCACAGGATCCCGAGGGAGACAGTCCAGATAAGGGTGCTGCTGATTGTCCCAGCAGTCAGAGGAGGGCAGATGAGCGGTTCTGTATGGGAGCATTTAGCTGTGCGGCTCAGTGGAACCACAGATGAGTTTGTCCAGATAAGACGGGTAATGGACTGGTGAGGTGGACAATAAACCGGAGAGGGTGGTTGCAGCGTGCAGGAGGAGTTTGCAGGTTTGAGTCCATAAAATAAACCCTAACAGACCAGTCGGGCTCCTGAGTCTCTCAGTCCAAGCAGCATCGGATAGGACAGCTACAAAATACCCAAACTGTAAATATTCATTGAAGAATTGCGATTCAAGATTCCTGTGTTAGCTGTCTCGCCAGGCTGAATCGCAAAGTGAGGTTGCATCCGAGGAAGTAACAAATTAGAGGTCTGAAGTGAAATCAGAGCTGTCTCCTAGAATCAGAACGTCGTCCAGAGAGAAAACCAGACTTGCCAACATCAGATCTTTCCCTCCCCTCATCTCTCCGCTTCCCTTTGGTTTAAAGCTCAAAATCTTCAATCTGACGCCTGTTTGAAAGTTTGCCGCCGTTTGAAGCGGCCCGGCACGTAGCAGCACCGGTTAAATTCACAATAAATACTGGTGATGTTTTTGTCAGATTTCACCATGGAGACAGGTTTATGTCAGCACCTTTTTTTTGTGTGTCTGAGGTGTGAGCGAGCGTGGGTTTTGCCTGACAAACAAAAATAAACGCTCTGTTGTTCCTGACGTTGTCAAGATGTCAGAGCTAATGGGAGCTCTGCCCCCCCCCCACACACACANNACACACACACATCACCGTATCTTATCCCCCCCCCCACTGTGAGTGTGACCATGCTGACTCTCTTGTATCGTGGCCTCAATTCTAGCGTTATTGAAGGCCCGTATCACCGCCATCATCTCCATCAGCTGGTTGTTGGACTGCTGAGCATCTGATAGCGCGCTTTAGTCTAAGATCTGATACGTCTCTCCTCACGTTACATTCATGCAGCCGTCTCTGGAGGGCTCTCCCTTTCCCTCATGTACTCACACAGGAACACAATCCATAAATTGAACAAAATATTGTAGCTGGACTTGTTCAGTGAAAAGGGGCTTAAGCTGCAGATAACTTATGGGCTCAGCTCCAGTAATGGGCTTTTGTGTCCCTGAGAACCGTGACTGCAGGCGAAGCTGTACGCCGCGCTCATCGACAGAGGAAAGCTCCACGCCAGGACAAAACTTAAGGAGACAGTTTTTTTTAATAGCGAAAGTAATCTCGGAATGAATTCTTCTGAACATCCACATTGACAGAGTTTGTGAGGAAACGGCACCGGGTTTTGGTTCCCTCAGCCATGTGCTCCATCGTGTGCTCTGTTGGCTACAGTCAAAACACAGTGGGGGGAAAAAACCCCAACCCCTCCTCTCCCTCCTTGCTTCTGTTAATTTGAGGAAGTACAATCATTCTCTCCTGCCGCAGCTTCCTGCTGAATTGCAAACACAGGCAGTGAGGCGTCGTGCTCTCCAGACATTACAGAGCGTCAGTGTCTGTCAGAGCCATGATGACTGAGTGCACAGCCGTGTAGTCTCTTCTGTGTAACAGCACGTGAAAGTTCAGTTTGAGGTGTTCAGCATGTGTACTAAAGGCTCCGATCGCACCAGTGTTCAGACTGCAACTAACAATCATTTTCATCATCGATGAATCTTCTGATTGTTTGTCTTACTTAATCAATTTCTCATCTTTCCCGTCTCTCAGTCTGTTTTGTTTGGCCAACAGCAGAAAAACCATTTATATATTTGATTTACTATAATATGACAGAGGACGGCTACAAATCCTCTCTTTGGAGAAGCAGTGACTGGCACTTTTGCTTGATAAATGACTAAAACAATTAATTGAATATCAAAATACATACAGTATATCACTCCCTGACCTTGATTTTGACTGTTATATTGGTACTACTGGGTTCCAGCCAGTTCCTGTTGTGATCGCTAAAACTTATTTGTCATCTGCTCTCTATTTTTTTGAGCTTTTTAAGGAGTACTTATTCATGTTGGCCTCAAAGTATCAGATCCAACTCCAAAACTAAAAAAACTATATCTGCTGAGGAAGATCATGTAAGACTGAAAGCTCCAGAACAGCTACTGATGGACCGTGTGGCGAGATGTGAAATCCAGGTTGTCATTTAGAGAAAATGTTATCTATCTGGTAAAAAGGATTCAATCTCTTCATTCCTGCTTTTGCTAAGTTATGGGTTTTGTTACTAAACTCATTGTAAAGAGAATTATATGCAGTTTTGACACTGGTTTCAAATTGGATTGGTCCATTACTTGATTAGTCCTTTGATTAATTAGTTAAAAAACAGAAAATTAATCTACAAAAGTTATTTATCAAGTGAAAAGGAAGAAAATATTCTGACTCCAGCAGCTTTGACATGAGGATTTACTGCTTTTCTTTTGTTTAATATTATTGGGAATTAAACCCAGGGGATTTTTGAGACGTCACTGGGAGCATGTGATAGACATTTTCACTGTTTTCTGACATTTATAGATTAAATGATGAAACGCAGCCAAACACCAACCCTAAACATCACTGTTGGTTGTGTGAAAGCTGACACACTCGAGTAGAGATGGTCTGCGGAGAGTGGAATAAGGTCCAAACCATTGGTTTGAAATAGACTAAAGAGCCAGTGAGCAGTGACACAATAATTCCCTGACAGATTTTCCAGAGCTCTCCATTAGTCAAGACCCTCCAGACTTTCACAGTGGAACCGGGACTTTGGCGTGCACTGTAATTTTAACTGGGGTCTAATTTTCACCAATCAATTTGTTTGTTGGCCAGGCCGAGTATTGATGGGATTTAATCACTGCTGAAGCCCAGGCTGCATTAGCCGGTGAAAGCCGAAAATGACATCAACACGCTTAGTTATACATTCTAACACCGAGGAAAGCGGACAGAAAGGAAGGAAGAAAAGTGGTGAGTGTTAGGGCTGTATAGAGGTGAGCTGAGCTACTGTATCCACCGCTTCTGCAGGGCGAGTCTCCTGCCACCTCATTGATTGGGCTGTTTACCTTTTCAACTCAGCCTTGTACGATAAAGCAGCCTTAGTGGACATGTGTTTTCCGTGTCCTCGCCTGCAGCTGACCCGTGTTCTCAAACCACTACGGCAGAAAAACCCTTCTTGTAAGCCGGGTTAGACGAGCATGCCCCCTTCACTGCTGTCAAACTGAAAGCCTCGCACCACAAGCCTGGTCCTTTTCAAACGGACAGAGTTTCAGCAGAAAGGAGCAATTACTACCTGCTCTGGTCGTGTTGCTTTCAGGGCCTCTTTTGTGTGCTGATTCCAGGGCAGATTTTGTCCGCGGCTGTTCCCACGCTGAGCGAGGAGAACAGGAAGAACTCAGCCGCGCAGCAGGCCTCTGCCTTCTGCTATTATGGCTATGATTCAATCATCGCAGGGCAGCGCTTTACCCCAGCACACTGAAAGAGGGAAAGAAACGTCCTCACTACCTCTCCGTTAATGGAACTTAAAGCCAAAGGTGTTTTTGTGCAAAGAGGAGCCCATCAGCCACTTAATGTGGGAAGTAGCAGCAGCAAGCCTCACCTCACAATCCACTCTCCCCCTACTGTGCTTTCAAAATGGCCTCCCTTCTGTGCTTCCAGCCAGAGAAGCACCACGCAGGGTGGAGGAACCAGACCGGGCGAGATTTGCCTCTCCTGGTGCTGCTCATCACACCTACTGTTTGTTTTCTTTGGCCTGAACCAGAGTGGAAAAGTTCAGTGTGTTACAGTTTTTGGATTTGATTCATTTTCAGTTACACGTGCCCAAATTAGCAGCAAAGCAACGCAGGGCATGTCCACAGCAGTCACATGACTCGGTCAGCACTGCAAAAATGTTCTAAAACATTTTTTTAATGACAGTGTGAGTGGATTGGTGCTGAATGCTGCTTGAGCCATGAATGAACTTGTTCTCTTCAAGTAATTCTCAAACTGAATTGACACTTAACTAATCGCTCAGCTACTATTTTGATAAACAATTAATCGTTTTGAGTCATTTTTTAAAGAAAAATAAAGTCTCTGATTTCAGGTTTTTAAAGGTGAATATTTCCTGGTTTCTTTTTTTTTCAACAGTAAACTGAATATCAGCATTTTATGGACCAAACAACTGGTCCATTAATCAAGAAAATGATCTACAAATTCAACAATAATGAAAATAATCTGAGATTTGGTTTTGCCAAACTTCTATTTCCAAGATCAAGAATTCACTTTAAGATTAATATTTGTAATTAAAACTCAATTCTTATGATTATAAACTGAATCCCTTTTACAAGTTTTAATTCATACAAAATAAACAATTAGAAGATGACGTGCTCTGGGAACATGCAGTTTCTGATATTTTAGAGAATAAACAGTGCATTACTTTAATGAAAGAAAGAATCTATAGATAATGACAATATTAATTAGTTGCATGAAAGGACGTAATTGTTTTTAGCTACATCACACTCACCAAACAGGAGCAAATGTTCCTAATTACTGGAAGGAAGCGTAATAAAAGAAACACTGTCAAACAAGTATTTTCACTTTCAACACCCTTAATAAAGTATCTCAGGCTAGAACATCTGGCATTGTAAGAGATGGGGGAGAGCTAAAATGCATTCGATTTCTGTACTTTTGGCTGAGCATGAACCTGCTTTGCGCTGCTGTAATTCACCAGCTTTTATCTTCACACCAGCTGGGAACACTTGAAGAATAAAACTGAGTCTAAGCGTCCATCCTGCCCAGTCTGTGGTTAGCTCTCGGCCCATTTTCGTGTGCTAAGCTTTCAGGGCGTAAGAACTTGCTCCAGTGGATCAATATCTGCCATGCAACGGTATGAAACAACATACTGCTGAAGCTCCTTGGTTTGGGGTTGTTTCCTGTTGGTATATCACATTGCTTGGGAGAGGACAGAATCATATTATCATATTATCAGGTGTCTCAGTGAAGTCATTTGGTCTCACCCAGCCCTGAACGCCATCACTCTCACCTTCCTAAAAGCTCCAAACCGAAGGTATGACACGCTCCAGAGTTTGAAGAAACCAATGCATGCAAGGCTCACCTCAATAATAGTTGAGTTCTGACCACAATGATTCATCAACAGCTCTCTTTGAATGCTTGATCACATTTGTAACCGTTTATTCATTTCTTAGGATATTTCCTAATGCAGTAGGGGTATAAGACAATATAGAAAAATATTGTATCGCAATATTTG
>NW_023339807.1:25573963-25575097 GCF_004916995.1 Morone saxatilis | reverse complement strand
TCAAAAACACTGTATTGATTTCTGAGATTGAACCCATAACTGCTAGATAGCTGATGATACTGTATGTTACAGGACTTTTTGTGGACAGTTTTCCTAATATTAGAAATATTAGATTAAATTGTTTTGTAAAACATTTGATTAGTTGTTAATTTAGGGAAAAAAACAAGCAATTTGGAGTGTGTGTTGGACATTTATTAGTCTTTGGTGACACGTTATAGACCAAGCACTCAATTCTTTGTATCGATTAATGAATGATTGATGCAAAGTCTCAAGAAAACCATCTGCAGATTAATTGCTAATTAAAGTAATTATTAGATTCAGCCCAGACAAACTTCTAGGTACCCAGCTGTACATGCATAGTGTAATTGTTTCCTCATTGTAGCCTGTTTGGAGCTATTTGCCAACATGTCCTCCCTGCTCTGACCCTTGGGGCCCAAAGTGAAGGATTAGGGTCCAGAGGAACCATGGCTGCAGGGCAACAAACCGCCTTACTTACACAGGACTAATCCCTGTCCTCCGGCAAGCTCTTAATTGAGCCATCATCAGCTGCTGATCTACGGGTTAAACATCAATTAAGATAATGAGCACATAGAGAGAGAGGGGGTCTTCAGTCCAGAGGGCAGGGAGGTGATGCAGACCCACCCCGAGGAGGAGGAGGAGGAGGACTGAAGTGTGTGTGTTTCTGTGAAGTGGTAGCTTAGTGAGTGGAGGGTTGATTATGGTGGTGCTACTTCAAACAGCCTGATGGTGGTTTGTTGTTGGTTTAGCTGTGTTTGTGTTGGACAGGCTGCAGTCTGGGTGAGCTCCTCAGCTGCTGCTGGACAGACAGGATGCTCACTGGCTTTTCTATTAGACAAATCCATTTTTAGCTGAAACTTTACAAGTGTTACCATTGCTGATTTACCTTCTTCTGGTTGTATACTCTTTATATTATCAGAGAAATATAGTAAGAGGAAAGTAACAAGATCTCTGACATATTATACGTAAATATACATGAATCTGTTTTGGGAATTTGTGTTGAGCTAAAAAAAGTCATATTGTGATTTCTTTGACTGACACTGCGACTGGGATATGACTCATGATTGTTGGGAATTATCATTTAGTAAAACTAGTAAAATCATGATGATGTGACAT
>NW_023339807.1:25562567-25573894 GCF_004916995.1 Morone saxatilis | reverse complement strand
ACACATTTTACCTTTATCAAAGCATTTGCAGCTTCTGCGATGTGGATATTGCACTTGACCATGTTGATTAATTGTGCAGCCCTACATTTTGTCAAACACATCAACTATTAGTTTTCTATAAACGGCTAGTTTTTCCGTAATTGTTTGTCAATAAAAAAATGAAAGAAATGCACACAATGAGTTCCCAGAGCACAAAATTACTTCTTCAAATGTATTGTTTTTTCTAATCCACAGTCCAAATTCCCCAAAAATCAATTTTCAAAGATATAAAGCATAGAAAAACAACTTACCCTCAGATTTGAGAGGCTGAGAATGTTCGATGCCAAATGATTAATCACTTTTAAAAATGTTGTAGATTAATTTGCTGTCAATCTCGTTTGATTTGCTTCAGCACTCATTCAGCCTGTACATGGGCTGGGCAATGATTTCATCACAGACCTTTTTCACAGCAGCCGTTTTGACATGAAATAGTAGGGTAGACTCAGGTGGTAACAGTGATACTAATTGAGTTTTTTTCCATTTGGGTCAAACAGAGTCAGGTTGCTGCTATAGTGCATGTTATGGAAAGGCTCTGCGACACTGAACGGAATGGAACCTTAGTGTCATTCGTAACACCTGTGTTTACTATTTCATGTCAAAATGGCTGCTTCGAAAAAGGTTTACCGTATTTTTTAGATGTATTTATTAGAATATCAAGATAGTGATGATATGTAGTTATTTCAGAGTTGTCTTAATGCACATGTCTGTTGTCAAGTTCTAATCAAAATCTTCCTCATCTGTTAATAACTAAATGTAGGAAATTTATGTTTGAAAATTGATTTTATTCTGCTGCATAACACCGTGCATTTTGAGGAGATGACAATAATAGGAACCTGATTATCTAACAGGATTTTCTGAGCTTATTGTCATATCAGTGTCAGTACTTCCTGAGGATTTTTGTCCTATTCATTTCGTCTGGTAGGTTTTTTTTTTTCTTTGGGGAACTTTGTAAAGAAATGATGTGTTTTATGTTTGAAACAAACAGAAAAGGCAGGCAGCACCAATTACAGAAACCCAAACTTCATCAAAAGAAAATCCTAAATCCACCCACACTGTTTGATTGACAGCTGATCTCTGGAAGAGCAGCAGCAGCAGCAGCAGTGAGCGCCGAGCAACAAAGATGGAGACAAAAATTAAAAGACAATCTTGTAGATTACCGCTTAAAATTAGATTTTTAAGCATGTTCATCCTTGCCGAAAGCTTTTGAGGAAATTAATGATTAAGCCTTAAAAGCCTTTGGTGCAAACAAATCACATTTGTCTGTAAGGAGGGATGTGTTCAAGAATGTCATCTGTCCCCTGAGAGTGTTGCTAAGTTGGTTTATTTAACAGTCAGCGCGGGTTGGGAAGGGAATCGTCAGACAGCCTCAGGTATGTTTTTGTTGTGATGGCAGAAGCCACCATTTGATAATATCAAACTATCAAACCTAAGTATTTGAGTTGATCATTAGGGATACTCCTTTGGGTTTTGATGCTGCAATATACTGCAATTTGTCTGCCTGCCTCCATTTGACTGTAGTGAATTCAGAGAAAATATTGTATCAGTATCAAAGGGGTCAACAAAAAGTCAAACGTGTGTGTGTATCCATTTGGAACACTTTTGCCATGTTAAATTCATCATTCAATATTTAACAAACACAGATGATTCAATCTTTAAATGCATAAGTATTTTATAAGCAGAGTTCTTAAGATGACTCATTGATTTAATAGAATCCCAATATGTGGTTCACTTTCATGTCAGCAGTCATTTTTTACTGCCCTTCATCGAGTCGTTCAAACAGCAGCAATATTTCATTTTTGAAGGAAACTTTGAAGTTATATCTCTGACTGCAACATTGCATGTCAATTATAGATGGATCTTTTTCTGAGATGTGATTTGATTGATGAGACATTTGGCCTTCCAAATGGTAAAATATACATTTAATGACATACACTTCAATCAGTTTTAGCCTGTTTTCATTGTCATTTGTTCCTCAACAGAATACTGACCAAATAGACTCACAAGCCAGTCTCTAAACAATTCACCCACAAGAGACTGAGGACTTTCTCCCAGCTTTCGTTGCTAAAACTGGGTGGAATCAATAAGAGAGCTTAAAAAAAAACCTGCATTGAAGAACCAATCCAAAGTCTTTAGGGCGGTGACACCTAAAACGTTGCTCGGGATATCGAATTTCAATGCTTTAAAAAGTTATCTCTGTGTTACAAAGTGATTGGTTATATCTCCAGTTAGTTTCACTACAGAGGAGAATGGGTGAGAGCACTGTTTCAGGTCAGGCCTTTCTTTGAAGTAAGGGCCCTTCTCACAGTAACTACTTTGCATTCAGAAATCCCCAGATGATTGGTAGGCACTGAGATCAATGATCACCTGGTATTGTGAGACTAGTGAGGAAAAGGCAAGTGCTACAAACCAGAAATAGGAGTGCATCCAGGTTATGGCAGAGTTTGGTTTAGCAAAGCAAGAAACCCCCTGTCACCATTGGCTGTGGGGAACAACAGTAACACCAGATACCTTTTTTAGGAAGTCAGAGATATTACTTAAATTTCAAGATGGGGAACCTAGGTGACATTGGTTTCTGGGCCATAGTTCCTAACCCTCAAACAGTCCTTGCTCCAGGGCTTGGACTTCACTAATGTATGGAACTACCAGGGTGGACTTGGCAGCTCTTAACAAAAGTGACTGTTCTCATTTAACGCAAGAAGCTTAGAAGTTCTGAAATGTTAAATAGTGTGTCAACACATTCAGCCATACATAAAGGATTCTTTAATTGAAAACCTTTTATTTGAAGTGGCTTTATTTGATACTTTTATAATGATAATTTATCAATAACCGTGTGAAAGGTGTCTCTTTCAGTGATTTGCGAAATATTTAATTGTGGCTACTCTAACACTAACTAACTGACTAACAGCGTTGAGACATCTTGCTTTTCTGGGGAATTTCATCTTTCCTTTTACTGCTGCATGTCTCCTTTCCATTTGCCATTCAAACAGCACTAAATTACAATTCATTGGCTCCATTGTTTTGTTGCTTTTTAATCCATTATGGATCTAATTTGCGTAATTGTTAAGCTCTTAAACTGAGGTGGTAACGCAATTAAAGTATCCTGAATTTGTTGCTGTGGCTGTTTATTTCTTAGTCCTTCCTTTTAACAGTTTGCTTGTAAACTGGGACTCGACCCGTATTTATTTGTTTTAATCAGTGAAATATGATATGAAACGTCAGGAAGTTGTGTTGCTATGAAAACAACCTGATATGCTGTGGCTTTTCTGGACGAGCAGCGACTGTGGGTCTCAACTTTCAGCGCGAGTGGCACACGCAGCCTCTGAGTTTAAAGGGAAAGTTGGATCCCAAATTCCTGTTTGCTGGAGTTTGCCCTCACTGTCACCCTGGCCTAAATTATAATCAACCTTCTGTGGTTTACCACAGGCTTTCCATTCATCTCCCAGATAAACAGAGCAGCAGAGAATTCCTCTGTTTTGTCCACAGATGATGGATTCTGGGGAAGTAAGGCAGCAGGGTGGCCTGGACTTTAAAGAGACTGTCTTGTAATCTGAAAGGTCACAGGATTGTATCTGAGTGTTCGGCCAACGTGCCCTTGAGCTGGATGCTGAGCTCCTACCCGCACTGAAAAAAATATACTACTCTGATTTCAGTGATGATTTAATCGTGGAATAATTTCCTTTATGTTTGTTGAGCAACATTAGTCACACAGCTCACCAGGTCTGTTCACACTGTTCACTGCAATCCTTCTATGAAGATCTGTTACATAAAATATAAACTCAAACGGAAAAAAAAGACCTGTGTGGTAAATCCCTACTCAGTTGTTGATTTTTGCTAAAAATACCCTGTTCAGAGCACTAAATTTATCCTGTCCGCCTCGGAAGAAATTGCTGGAAATAACCAGCTTTGGAGCCAAAATGGAAATCAGCGCTGACCTCATTTTGGCTACGAGTTAGAAACAAGCAAATGAAAACAGTGAATGCACGTAACATTTATTTTGATCAGGGATTATGGAATCTGTAGGACTCTGGCCCTCTCATTACATTTCATCTCCGGGTGTCTGTGCTGTTTTGGGATCTCATTCTCCTCCTTTCTGCAGCAGTCCGTTTCCGCTGCAGCACTTTATCCAGATTAAGTTGTATTTTCCTTCTTTTTAATATACTCTTTACCAACCAGAGAGTCATCTGATGCAAAGCTACCCAAATGCACATTGTATCGGGGGTGTGTGTGTGGGGATCAGAGGACAGTGGTCCCGGATCAAGACACAACCTACGGCATCTATGTGGGTTAAATGCAATTTAAACCCAACACAATTTACAGGATTAACCTTAAATAACAGGAGCTTGAGCGGGGAGCCGCAGCCTTCTCAGGGTTGCAGTGCCGCTCAAAAACCAGGCCTGGCTTGACCTTGACTGGGCCATGGTGTCAAAATCCACTTAAATTCAATTTGAATCCATTTAGTTCAGCTTCTGGCAACCTTCAGTAATACGGCCTTTTATTTAAAATTCCATTACGTTCTCAATGGTCTTGGAGCTTTTAAAAAGAGTGAAGGGAAGAAAAGTGATAAACCAAATGAACAGCACTGAAAGTAAAAGCAGGAATAATCAGACTGCTCTTTTTTTGATATTTCTCTAATATGAATATCATTTCTGTTGTATTTACAGTGTTTATTTATACTGCAGATATACAGACATTTGATATAAATACCTACACCTTCATGTATACATACATATATATTTGATTGAAATACACAACCTACAGTGCTTTCAGTCTTTGAGACTTATTGATTTGCCTCAGGAAACCTTTGCTTGCCCTCACCCATATGAAGGTCAGAGGTCAAGGTTATCTTAGCTTAGCTACAGAGCTGCTAGGTTGGAGGTCAGGGGGATTTAGTGTCTTGCTTAAGGGCAATAAAGCATTGCGCATGTTGGCCAACGCGTGACTTGAGCAAAAAGACTCAAAGCTGTTATACTCACTACATTGTCCTACTGATGTTTGAGAGAAATTCAGAACCTGTCCTAGTTTTAATATCAGTGTCATCACAGTGACCTTTTTTATCATTGCATCACATGTGAAACATTTCATAACTCCTAACTCAATATTTCATAACACAGCTGGAATCAAAGGTTACTGATGTTGCCAGAGATCCTGTAAGAGCCGCACAACCCAGGAGGATTATTGAGAATCAGAACCGACCAGCGATCAACTGCATTATATTCGGCTCGGATTAAGGTTTCTGTGTCCAATGACTGAAGCTGTAGTCTCCACTGTGCGCGCTGAGGGTTCACTGGAGGTTGATCTGGTATTGTTGGCAGGGAGGCTCAGAGAACAATGCATCACAAAAGATTACAAAGGAAGAAGTGAAGAAGTTGGGATGAGGATCAAGGAGCGCTGCACACCTACAAAACCGGAGGAAGCTGCGAGAGAAAAGAAATATAGAAGAGAGAGTTTTTTTTCTCCCTGAAATGCCATACATCTGTTTTAGGAAAGAGTTTCTACCTTCGATGCATCATTCAGTATTCAGAAAACACAGCCTCCAGAAGCAGAAATGTTTCATAATCAAAGGTCTTTTGCTGACTCAAAACTTGAATAGTAACTCATACTGTAAGTTGCTTTTGCCAGATATCGTTTTGTTACAGCAGGTGCCAAAATGTTCAACCCTTTTGCTATACAGAAGTAGGCAGAAAAAATGCGTGAAGCATGCTCACTCTGCTGGCCTTTATGTTGTGTTCTAAATTGTTGCTTAGGTTTATTTATTATAATTGGAAAGCCCATAATGCTGCCAGAAATTCTGAAAAAGCACACATTAGTAATCAGAAATAGCACTTCACTGTTTGTACCTATTCTTCGCATTTTGGTTTTTATTGCACCACATTCCTTCAGGTTTTGTCTGAATCGAGGCGTCTCCCTAAATACCAACCAAATCGCTCTTTGGCTTTCTTTCCTGTCTTGCTTCCTCCTAGCTAGCTAACGTTGGCTCAGCCACACTGCCTCAGTGCCAAACTTATGACGATTGTTTCAGATGAATGACGTGAGATTAACTTAGTCACCGCGGTACTTTCTGAGTATTCAGATAGAAATCTCAGGCAGCTCATAGTGCATTAGGATCTGCTCCGGTGCCACTGATCCTTGTGGTCCAGATTGGAATTGGAGGAAAAAGCTGCGACTTCAGTCAGCTTTTAATTGCCAGTCACACTGAGGAGGAAATCTGTGCGAGATTGGGGGGGAAAAAGAATTGGGAGACTTTCAGCTGCAGTGTGAACACAGTCCAAGTGCCGTGCCACCATACTGACGGGGTTGCGATGGCGTGAGAGCAGGGGCTGCTGGCCAGCGCTCCAGCACAGCTGAAATAGCAAGCAGCAGAGCCAGGAGCTGAAACACTACACCCCGGCTTCTCACACTCCCCCCTCCCTCTGAACCTCTCTCTCTCCCTCTCTCTCTCTCTGTCTCTCTCGCTTTCTCACCTCTCTTCCTCACCCTGTCTCTCTTTTATCTGAGGTCTTGGCATTTTCTTGCTCTTCATCATCATCATCTAGCCTCTCCGGTCCCGCCTCCCATCGAATTCCTCCCACACCTCTCTTCCACTTCCAGCGGAGCGCGGCAGAGAGGTTATGGCCTCATTTGAATATCTGAATGTATATCAACCTCCTCCTCGCTGGGGCGTGGTGTCGTTTTACGGTCTCACAGCTGCGGTGGTGTTATGGGACCATCTGCGCAGGGCTCATTGAGTTAGCCACGAGCTAAAGTGGAGAGAGTGTGGAGAGGTGGAGGGAGGGGGGGTTACAGGAGAAGGAAGCAGCTTATTCCTCTTCATTCTTCCTCTGTTGTAGAATAGTCGTTACCCACAGTTGGGAATGGTTCCATGGAAAGAAGAAGAAGAAGTAGAGGGAGGAGGAGCTAGAAAAATCCCCTTTCCACCCTTCCAAAGTCACACACTTCCTTATGTTTGTGCGTGTGATGTTGCTATGGCTCCGGCCGTGTGTATGTGAGTTCATGCATGAATACATACACTGTATCTGTTCATGTGTGCGAGTATTATTGAGCTACAAAATGTGCTATTTGTGCTTAAATTATGCAGTTTCATCCTTATTAACGGATGGTTTTCAGTAGGATTTTACTGCCAAGAATTAATACAGTAAAATAAGTTCATTATAAAGTCCAAACTCTAGTGCTGGTTATCATTTGAAATACGGATATTGGCACTGATACCTGGGTTTCAGGTCCATTTGTCATCACTTTGTGCTAGAAATTACTGAAAGCAGGGGGAAACAGCTAGCCTGGCTCCGTCCAGAGGTAAAGGAAATCCATTTCCATTTTCTCAGGAGCTTTCAGTCATGTATCTCAACAATGCATCTCGTGGTCTTCATCCTGACCATCCGCCCACTGATAAAGACCCTTAATTCCATATCTTAAAACCGTCTTAAAATGTGTGGATGTGGGTGGGATTCAATTTTCACATGGAATGATTGTGTACTGTGTGTCTTTCCCTTTTTGTTCCATCTTTATATTTTATTTTATATGTCAAAATGACAAAATAATTGAGATGCTGCTCAAGAGGTAGCTGTAGACCTTGTATTGCTGTAATCACACTTTAACACAGAGGCAGAAGTACCTTTTGCTTCATGAAAATTGTATTTTTCTTTCTTTTGGAGCTATTAAAAAGGTCTTAGAAGTGATTAAATGTGTGCTCAGAAAGTGTACAGATACCCTGATGGCTCTTAAAAGCACAGCTGAAATCCATTTCCCTGCTCCGATGTACAAACCCAGCTCACGGCGTCAGCGAGGAGTGTTTTCGCGGGCAAAAGCACAGCCCTGCTTTCAGTCGATAGAGAGTGTACTTGTTTTCTGGCGGGCCGTGTCAGTACAGGCATTAGATAACGCTTTATTTGATGGTGTTCAATGGCTGACTCGTCCTCACCTCTCGCCCAGGCCTCTACTGCTCTCCAGCCCACACGCGCTCCCATGTAAAACCAAACGCACACAGACATCCACCCACTGACTCATGTTCACACACACACACACACACACACTCTCCCGTTCTCTCTCTGCATCCTTCCTCTGGAGGATTCTGGCAGTTGTTTATGTTATTGAACTGGTTATCACATTACAGCTGGAACAGCACCAGGCTCAGAGAGAAAGAGTCCTCCTGCTTTCTCAAGAAAGTCAAAGAGAGTGCGAGGAGGAAAAACAAGAGCAGAGGGACGACTAGATAAGAATATGTTAAAAACGTTTTTACACTGCACTCATCGGCATCATCAGGTTTCTTTGGTTATTTAGTTTGAACATTACAGCACAGAATGTGATCTTTACAGAGCAGTTTTAACCACAGTTACTGGTGGTTAAATAAGTCCTCCACGCTGAATCACAAAATAGGTCGTTCGCTTTTCCAAAAATGTGAACGTTTTTCATCTGGCACCTCTTTCTGCTTCAAGAAATTGTTTATCAGTGCCTTCCAAAGCACATTGTTCAAAAATGTTTCATGTAGCTGTTTTCTCATCTGCCAGCGCTATGGTTGACATTTGGTTTAGTTTAGGCAACCAAATCTACTTAGTTTCTTTTAACCATGACCACAGTCTTTTTCTAACCATAACCAATGTTGGCTGAAAGGACACCGGATTTGAACAGCGGTCTCTGGTGTCAAAGTCATAGGCTTTGTTAACCCATCACCTAGCCGACCTCCTCCGTAAGAGGTTGCAGAGCTAAAACAGTGTCAGAAAAATGTAAACACATGTCGCCTAAAGTGTTTGAACAACCCAATGCTGTTCTGTCTTCTCGTGTGGACGGGCTCTGGTTGGAAAGTAGGTCAGTCTAACTCTTTCAATACATTTCTTGACCTACAGTAATAGACGACATTACATTTTTTGGATCCATCCAAGGTGTTAGGACTACGTTATTATCGCAAAATAATGCTACACTTTAACTTGGGAATGCGCTGGTTGGACCTGTTTGTTAGAAGAGCATCATCCATTCTCAAAATGCTTCTAACAAGCAACCAATTCAACTCAATGTGCCTGAAGGTAACCAAACCTTAGCCACCGCAGTGTTGGATCAGAAGATGCTTTTATTCTTTTATTAGGTGATTTCCGACGGTCGTCCTGACAGTTGGGGCACCAGTGGAGGGCAGTAGGAGGAGGAAAACAAACTTTTGTTTACTTGATGCTCCACTGAGCAACCTCCGCAAGAATGAACAGAGGCCTTCCCCCAATGCTTATTACAGCCATGGTTGGACCATGGACATTTTAGCATCAATAGCTTTTTAGTGCATTGCTGTGACTTTTTTAATGCCTTGCACAGAGAATACAACCCCTGATTCAAGCAGCAGTTGTACCTGAGCTCTATGCTCTAAAGGTTCCCCTGCCTGTTCTACCTGAGTTATACTACAAAATGTATATGAATGTTAATAAATCATATTCTTTGTCACAGTAGGTTAGTGGTTGTGTGTGAATGATGAGATAAGAGAAGAAAGAACAGATTTGGTGGTTGAGAAGTGTGCACTAGAAGTTATGGAAACTTCTCTTTTGCTCTGTTTTGCACACCCAGCAAGAATACATAATCCAAAGATGTGTTTTTTTTTCCTTTCACCCCATGGTTTTCTCATCCAATCCAAAGAACTGCTGTGCTTTCAAATCCCCTCTCTTCTTCCCAGCTTTGCTCCTTTTTACAAACCGGTGCTCGTCGTCCTAAATATCCTGCTTGCGCTCCACTACAATTCACTTCTCAGGAAACTTTGTCTGACAGAAGCGATTGTTGATGTTCAGAGATTGTTCATAAGGGGTGGTATCTCCAAATTCCTGAATAAGACTTCCCTGATGGAGCCTTTCAGTCTCCATCAAAGGAAGCATCTCGCTGTGTTGCTGCAGTATCCGTACGGCAAAAAGTTTCACGCTCAACAGTCCAGGAAACATCCATACCCCGTGATGATAAAACGAGTCGACTTAAAGGTCGATTATTTCCTGACTCAAGCGTGACCTCTGGATTATAAGATCCACATCATATGGTCAAACTGTCACTGTGATTGTACACAGTGGTGATTGAAGTGAAAACCTAGGTATTGTGGGTTAAAATGATTATGGATTAACATGACAGCGTGGTTTTCTTTCCGCCGTAATGCTTCACCGGCTCCAGTGAAGCGAAGCAAAGGAGCTTAGTGCTTTTAGCCTGTAGTTCTGGTCTATGGTAGCATCTGTTGTTACAGTCGGACACAGCATACACACTCCCGAGCCACTCCAACACATGCTGGAGGGTCATAAAGCCCTGTTTTAATGCACTGATACCGAGAGTGTGTGTGTGTGTGTGTGTGTGAGTAGGTGGGTGATACAGTATGAAGGAAGGCTTTTCACAGAGGACAATTCCTCTGGAGTCACAACAGGTGTGTGTGTGTGTGTGTGTGTGTGTGTGTGTGTGTGTGGATTGCTGAAGGGAATTATGAGCCGGGCACTAAAAGAAGGAGGAGGGGTGGAGGGCTTATGAAGGGTCCCCTGTGCCCCACCTGTAGCCTGTCAGCTGTTGTAAGCCTGTTAAAACGTCAGCTGTTTCTGAGGAGAAGTGTGTGTGTGTGTGTTGTGTGAGAGAGAGAGGGTGTGTTAGTCAAAATGTCAGGGACTCGTGGAGGTGGGGGCGGAGGGAGGGCTGGCTCTGTGTGGCCCTCAATCGCCCTATTGAACATCAAACGCCTCGTCCCGCCTTTGGGATTTGTTTTGTGCAAAACACAGCGCCATCGTGGCCTGCGACGAGCGCCATCACGGTCTGGTCTACGCCTCCTTTCCTGACTTAAATGCTAGTCAACTGCAAAGAAACTAAGGCAAAAGGACAGAACCTCAAAAATTGCAACAACCAATGTCAAGAAGGTTTTAATCCCAGAAAAATAAAGTTAAACCATCTTCTGAGTATGTATCGAGGCCGTGGCTTCAATTTGAAATTTTGCAACTACCTGTGCCCAATACCGATATCTGATTCTAAGTAGCTTGAGGATATAAACATGTTAACTCTAACGGAATTCGTAACATTTCTCCCACTGAAATACAAAAAGGCTAAACTTCTCCCAAATCCATCTGTCGTTCAATGTAAACAAAAAGCAGCTGTACAAAAGATCCTGCTGAAAATAAAAATGCAAGTAACAAATGAGCAAAATCAGGAATTTACATCAGGAAATATCTGATCAACAAGACTTAGAAAACCGGACCAAGTCTGTATTCAGGGCCAACCCTTTAGCTCTCCTCAAAGTACAAGAGCAGAAAACCTTTTTGGATTGGTAACATAAGCCCTGCTTGTAGGAAACAAGACAAAAAAAA
>NW_023339807.1:25542366-25562467 GCF_004916995.1 Morone saxatilis | reverse complement strand
GGGCGTCGCCTCGCGCTGTTCCTGATTGTATGTGAGGGTCAAACTGCAAGAGAGACTAAGAGAGAAGATCGGGAAACCTCAGAAAGATTGCAACAACAAGTGTCCAGAGAGGGTTTATCCAGAAAAATTAAGTTAGAAAACATCTTTTGCTTTGAGGTATTTGGATGAGGCTGGCGGGTATATTTGATATTTTGCAACATACCTGTGCCGGAAAGTACCAATATCCTGCGATTGCTAAGCTAGCTTTGGAGGATTGAGTAAACATGTTGAATCCTACGGAATGTTTAAACATCTTGCTTCACTGGAATAAAAAATGGGCTAAACTTCTTTCAAATCCGAGTCTGGTGTTCAATGCTACAGGAAAAGCCAGCTGGCTACAAAATGATCTGCTGAAATAAAATTTCAGTACAAAATGGAGCAAAATCGAAGGATTTACATCAGGAAGGATATTTCTGATCGAAGGACTTAGAAAAACCGGGACCAAGGTGCTGTATCCAGGGGGCCAACCTTTTAGTTGCTCAAAGGTTAGCAGAGGCAGAAACTTCTTTGATTGGTAAACAAGCCTGTGCTGGTTAGGAAACAAGGACAAAAAAAAAACAAAAAAAAATAACATGCTGACATCTTGGCAGCCAAAACTTTATGCAAAGATTTTTGAGAAAAATGAGTTCGCACCAATGTGTTTGTTAGCATGGACACTTTTGTCAACAAGCTAAGTGGACTCTGATTCATTTTATGCCTTGTTAGGACTCTTTTGATGCACGTTTTCGTTATTTTCAGCTCTGGTTGGTTTTGGACCTTTGTAGTCTGGCTGGCGTGTGGAGCCACATTGTGTCAGTTATTAAGGCTAATTTCCTCTTCTTGTAAATTATTTTATCTAACTCTACAGGCTAACAATTAAATTTTCATTATCAATTCATCTGCAAGTTTTTCCCCTCAAACTTAAAAAATAAATGAAAACGTGTGAAATGCCCTTTATAATTTCCCCGGAGCTTAAGGTGCTTTTTCAGATGTATTGTTTTATCCGACCAACAGTCCAAAACCCAAAGATATTCAATTTACTGTGTTTACTTTGTTAGAAAAATGCTTATTATAAAAGTAGTTGCTGATTATTTATCAATCGACCAATTGGCATTATTTTATGTCAGGATCAAATAAAACCACACTGATTTCTGACTGACTGTCACTTGTCCGTGTAAACCGTTCAAGGGAGTGGTTCCCAACCTTTTTGGCTGGTGATCCATTAAAATGAAGTAATGTCTGCTTGTAATCCTTCATGGTTATGGCCAACTCCAAACGTAGCATATCAGCAACTATAGATTTTTACTTCTCCGATTGTTTCATTTAGAGAGGTTTTAGAAGGATGAAAAGGTGAAAATGCAAGAAAAATGCAAAGAAAACTTCTGTCTTATCCCTGAAATCATCCTCTGACCTCTCAGATGTATCGAAGGGCTCCGCAGGGGTCCTTGGTGCTAACAAGACACCTCAAATATAGTTCCAGTCATTTAATTAAGTGCCGTTCTAACTCAGAGCTCTTGATATACAAAGCTGCTGGTAACCATAGCAGCACAGCCTCTGCTTTGCCAGTTGACTCTCATTTGTAAAATTAACCTAACCAAAGGTTAAACTGACGACAAACTAACTGAAAAATGCACGACAGTTTAAAAACAGCTCTTTTTCCTGTAATATGTAGACAGCTTGGTATCAACATAGGGCTGCACAGTGAGCCAAACCATTATCCAAATAGCATGCAATTTGCAAACCTGAATTTTATTTTTGATGAAGGTAAAATGTGTGACAGACCAGCTCTATAATTAAGTACTATAGTTCTGAAGAGATACCCTGGGCTACAAATCCTGTTCTCCAGATTTAAGAAAAACATGTTTGGTACAGACCCTTCAAAAAATTCCCATCATCGTGATTGTAACAGTTTTCTCAGTGAAAATGAAATTTGTGATGCAGAAATGATCATTCCCACACTAATCACAAATCATATTGCAATTGCAGTATCTGTCAAAATATTCATTCCAGCCCCATACCAAACAATACTTTTTTTGTTGCCTTACTTTCAGAAAAATTAACTTGTTTTTCTACAAAACTTTTATTTTGTTGAACCAAAGATAATTGATTCATCCTGCACAAAGCCTGCATAATACCTACAGGAGTCCTCATCAACAGAAACATATTCTTGAGGGACTTTTTTATAAGTTTTGAAAAGAAGCACAAAAACTAATAAAAGACAGTCTTAAAGCCGATAACCAGACTGAACTGCTCTCATCCCGATAGTTGTCTTAATGTTAGCCGATTTCTTTTTGGGAGGGACGTTTATTTTTGCCCTAACCAATCACTGTGTGTGCACCCACCCCATAATGGCAGACTGTGGTTGTGGTTGCTAGCAGCAACTAACTTAACTTAAACAAATATATCAATTTGATCAACCTAGCTATGCAGAAGTCCATGGGTGATGATTTAGAGGTCTGGAAGCAGAAACATTTCAATCAGGAACTATCTGATCAAAGAAATAGTCTACAAATCTCAAGTATTGCGGTTTGATACCCAAATAGGATGTGAATACCTCAAAAACTTCACCAGTCCAATGCAAGCCTATCATGACAACATGAAGGAGTCTTTCAACAAGCACATGACCTTTTCTGCTCTGGTAGTATTTAGCTCCAACAAACTTGCACAGTCTGTTTATATTAAGAGAAATAAGAGTCGATTTTGGCCATGGGATGATTTTTCCAATAGCACTTCAAACAAGAATGACAATTTAAAAGAGAATTTTTCCTCCACAAAAGCTCTTAATCCAAACAACTCTTAGAAATTAACATCGATGAATCTTTAACTCCAGACGTCGGCTCTTATTTTCCTGGGCGTAAGCTAAACGTCTCTCTGCTCTCCAGCCGGTCGTGCTGGCGTGGGAGTCACAGGTGTTGAGTGATTTATGGCTTTAATTTACTTGATAGATTAAAATATAATATAGCAACAAGCATAAAGCATTAATTAGGATAACACAGCGAGATCTTGTTTCCCTTAAGTCGGTTGGCGGGGAGACAGAAAAAGCTTACTACAACATTTACCACATTTAAATAGTGTATACACAGGGAGACGTGTTGGGTCTAAAGAGATTTAGACCTTAATATGAAATAAAGAAATCAATGAGACTATTGATTTCACCTTAAAGTGACCTTTAAATTTCCAGTAGAAGAACAACAGAACAGATGTCTATTTTGAGACATGTGAGACAAAGATTTAGCCCCCCGAAAAAGGCTTAAAAAAAAAAAAAACACCTAAACATTAGCAGTTTGTCCCTGAAACTGTTCCTGTGTCCGAGTGGACAGCGGCGGGCTGGAAAAGCAGGAGGCTCGGAGCTGCAGAGACTGGCTTTAGCGGGGGTTGGAGCCTTTGTGGTGGCAGCTGAGTGAGGCAGACAGTTGAAGGGAACAGGTTGCTGCGTCTGTTAGGGCTCGTCTTGCTGCTCTTGACCTTTAACCTTTAGCTGTGACAGCTCCTGGGGCTGGGAGATAGCAAATTTCTCCGGATCGGAAGAGCCAGGCCGGGTTAGATGAGACACAGAGATGCACGATACTGGCCAGTACTGTTGTATAAAACATAAGTGCATTCTGGGTAATTACACGAGATCATTCTCGTTATAATATATTATATAACAAGTGTTATAAGCTTACTTAAGCATGTTCCCATGGATTTTGTGAATGGTACAAAACCCAAACTGGTCTAATACATGCTTTTTAGATGACTGTTGTTTTAAAGAGAACTGTGAATTTAGACATTAAAAAGCTGCGTTAATGTCACTATTTTGTGAACATTAGAACACTTAACGATTTTTATTGAAAAAACACTTTAGTCTTATCCACAGCAAACAAGAGCATCCCCTCTTTATTAGACTTTGATGTTGAATGTGGACACTTTCTACCCAGAGGATGTGATGATGAATAGAAACTAAAAGCATGACACCCAAACTGTGCCCTAAAAAACAACAGCCGCCTTGTCCGGCGAGTTTGTTCCAAGCATAAGATCTATTGGCTGTCTGTCTGGCATTTTTTGGTATAAAAAAAACCAGCAGGGGCTGAATGCAGTTTACTGACATCACCTTACAGGATTTCAGGATAATAAAGTTAAGGATTTGATTTCTTGTTGCCATTTTGATTCGCCAACATGCGGAATCGTCTTGTGCTTCCCTCTAAAACAACATAGCTTCTCAGCCAGTACGTAGAGAGTGAAAAAGTAGAAATCAAAGGCTAAAAAAAGTAGCTGCAGAGAATTTTCTTCTTCTGTCAATAAAAAGCTTTATTTTTACACCCAGAATCACAAGTTTGGCCCAAAGGGCTTTATAATCTGCACAGCATACGGCACAATATATCCTTAGACTCTCAGTTTGGACAAAGAAAACTCCACAAACAAAAACTTGTTGAAGAACAACAGGGAAAGGAAACATTCTTCATGCAGTAGGGGCCATATGTACACAGTAGACAGAAGTGTCAGTGGCAGAATTACAATAGAAAAACAAACAGCACAACACAAAAAAGTAGCAACACTGCAAGGTACTAGAGAACAACAAAAGTACAATATACCAGGACACCAAAGCATCAGATCACGATTGACTGGTTCCACGTTTACTGTGAAGTTAAAATGTAATTATTATTAAAGTCTTAAATGTTGGATTGGACACACATTATCTAGAGAATCACTTTTATTGGACCGGTGTGTGCACACATGCAAGGAATATGACTCCGGTTTCATGTTGCCCAACTTTAAAATACTATTTACCTATAATATATTAATATAAAAAGCAACATTTGTAGACAGTAAGGCAATAGTGTATTGATGCAGAGTGCAAAGGATGCTAGAATAAATACGATTTATGCAGCAGGTGGGTGTGACAGTGTATGCACAGCATGCATTGATTTGTGTATGAGCGATGACAATTTACAGGTACAGTATACGTTTGAGCGGTTTTTACCATGTAATCTTGTTGGATGGAAAACCGCTGTGCATGCATCATAAAGTCTGATTGCTGGCTATTATTTATTGAAGACAGATCTTATAATTGGACACGGAAGTGATCTTCGCTTTGAAAAGGTCACAGTGTACAATCAAGATCTTCAAAGTAGAGCCTGTTGCATAATTTCAATATACCACAGAGGACTTTATATTTAAGGAAAAGTTGTTGTTTTTTTATTCATTTTGCAAAGCCATTCAAGTGTATTAAGATGAAGAGAATGAAGCAAAATCTAAGTGTGTATGAAGACTTTCCAAAGTCGCTTTGGTCCAATTTAGCCGCAATGGTAAGATGTCCAAATCATGACACATTGGAGAAGTCCTTGAATATGAGTGAAATTACGCCTCTACTCGTTATATTTCATTAAGGTGTGTTAATTTTTTATGACATTAGTGTAGGTGGTCACCACGCTTTAAGACACTGCAGGAAGCAGTGTGTTGATATTAGATCATTATGTTATTTTGTGATGGAGCAGATTTAAATGAAAGTCAGTGGGTGAAAATGGACTGTGAATTGGTTTGATCCACTAAAGACGCTTTGGGGCAGCTGTTACCACAGAGGGCTGATAATCTAAATGGTTTGGAATCCGTAGACTAACATGAAGTGCAAGTAAGACAGCCATTGTATCACCGTTCCAGCATTGCGGTGTCAGATTTGTGCTGTGATGTGTTGATTTACGAGACGCGCGGGCTGATTTTAACACTGTTTCAGGGCTCGAGTTTGATCTGTATCAGTGTGTGCATGTGTGTTTTCTCTTGAAAATGTTCCATCTTGTGAGCTGTATTATGCTGCGAGATTTGTCAAGAGTGTGACAAAAATGCGGAGAATTCCTCAATAATGTAGGTCACACACAAGAGAAAAGCTCACAGTGGAGCCACACCAGAGAAAAGCTTTGTCATTTTTTTAATTTACCCCATCCTCAGGAGGGAGGCAGATTTGCATAATCAGGGTATTCACTGTCAGACCCTTGAAAGCATATCATGTTTATTCACAAAGCTATTAGTCATTTGGTACAAAGACAAAGTACCAAATAAGCTTGTCTTCAACAAAACCTTTTGAGTTTTTCTTTGTGGTGGCACATCACTCAGGTAGCACACCTTTCACATGGAACAGAAAGACAAAAACAAATCTTTCACCTTTTCTACAACTGTTCCCAAGTATTTGCAGCTACATGGATGGATGTTTATCATTGCAGGAGCTCTAGCTTATACGCTTTTGTGTTTCCTTTCAACATAAATACACTTGCCTCTGGGCAAAGAAGCTGCTTCCTCTCACTGCTCTTAAAGGAGAGAGAATAGATATCCTTTCTCTCAGTGTTTGTGCCTCCCCCACCTCTCCTCAGTGCCGGATCCCCACCACCGGTAACCAGCACCACACAGTCTTGGCCAACGCTCGCGTTTGTCTCAGGAAGAGCGGAGGTAGGCTCATAGATCCCCATTTTAGGCTTCGGGCCAAAACCCTGTGTTCAACATGGAGGGCCCCCAGGCAGCCGTGCACATGGACGACAAATGTGGATGGCAAGCAGGGGAAGAACCTGGAAAAGGAGGCAGTGAGATAAGGCCCTAACGGAGCAGTGTTTGTTGTGGAAGTAATTGTGTCCTCAATGCTGTGACATTAGGATTGTTGTGTTTAGTGGTGGTGTATATTTTTCCCATCCATGGGCAGATTTCCTGCCCCTGATAGCTGATGGGAGTTCATTTCTTTCTGGCCTCCCCTCTCAGATTTATCCATATAAGTTGCTGCTTCAAGACGAAATGAGCCCTCGGAATTTTTGCCCCTTGTTTAACCCATTGGGCTCTGGGCACAGACGTGCCTGCATCCATACATACATGAGCTGTGTTGTGTGGAAACTCAATGACACAACTGTTTAGCAGACTCCTGGCCTCCCATTTCCCACACCCTCCAGGCCCCCTCGGAGATTTCAAGGTCAGGAAAGGGCAGAGGCTGAGATTCATTCCTTGGGAAGCAGAGCCACTGTCGCAAACGTTCACAGACTGCGAATCTCTCCTTTTACAGTCCTCTCTGCGGTCATCTAACTGTATCTCACCAAGTTCGGATCAGTGAGGATTTGATTTCCACAGCTTTGGACATAGCGTCAGATCATAGCCGTCAGCGGCGGCCATCATCAGAGTTAACAGGGAGCGGAGATGTGGCGGTGCAGCCAGCGAAGTCTGACAGCAGAGGAGTCCTTGTAGAATCGAGTGTAGAGAGTTTGGGCTGAGTGGCACGAGACATTACCGGTGTGTTGAACTCTCCGACAGCTGAGCATGCGAGTGTATATGTGTGTGGTAGTGCTGTGTGCGTGCGTGTGTGTGTAGATTACGGGGGTGGGGGGGCCTCGAAGGGTCCAGTGGAACAAAAGGTATGTAGACAGCTGCCGTCCCACTGCCAGTAGCTCATGATCCAAATGGAGGATGTACACACACATGTGCACGAGGGACAGATCGGTGTGCAACGAGGATCTGACACACTCAGCTAGGCAGCTAGTGACTCCCCTCACACACACATACACACACATACGCACGTACACAGCCGTGTCATGCATGCTTCAGCTGCTCACTGGTACACACTACAGTTTTGTCGACTATCTTCAAATGAATCCAGAACAGTTTTAGGTATTTGGGTGTATTTTTCCCAATATTCCAGGCAGCCACCACAGTAAGGCAGCACCTAGTTAATCTGTCGATATTGTGTGTTTGTTTTTTTTTTAAATAGTTGGCAATTCATTTTCATTGATTAATCAACTGATCATTACAGCTCTACACCAGAGAGAAAATCAAGTTTCATTAATTTTTGTCGATGTTTTGAAGTAATGCAGCTTAAGTGCAGATTGACGAGAAAAGTCTGCATTTAATTGCTTCATTAAAATTTCACTTTGACAAAAACAGATGCATACGTGCTCACTGTGATCCACACATACAGAGCATTTGTCTGTTAATAGATTTTTAATGAATGTAAAGTGTGATGTAAAGCTGAAACAATTAATGGAGTAGTTGATTAATCAATAGTGAAAGGATGTGTCGATTTAACTTTTTCTGCCATTTCACATACTTTAAAATGTAATAATGCTTTTATACTGTTGCTCAGACAAGACGAGCAATTCAAAGATGTCACCTTATGGACGTTTATGACCATTTTCAACATTTCAGTTGACACCAATCAATCAGTAAAAATATTTACAGATCAATCAATGATGGAATCTACTGTTGCAGTCCTAAAGTATACGTCATTTGTAGTCCACGGGCTGGAACGTGTCCCTTTAAAGAGCTGAACAACAAGCACCTCATTGCCAACATGGACACTGATGAATTGGTGGCAGTTGCTAAAGGCATATTAGGGCAAAGGGTGACCTGGGAGGGGTTTCTGGGTGGGGAAACTGCTGTGGGGGTGAAAGAGGCACACAGCCAGCAGAGGAGGGGGCTATGGTGGGGGCTGGGGGTGTCCAGTGAGAGGGGTAATTTGGGGCGTCCAGAGTGAGGCGTTCCACCAGCAGTTGTCACTCCAGCAGTCGATGGCACATGTGCTGCTCTGAGTTGGACCCTCTTTCTCGTCTGGACTGTATCCCTCTGAGATCTTTGACTTGGACTATCTTGCACTTGGAGCTCTTTTTAAAATTAACTGGCCTCAATCCAGAATCCACACAGTTTTTTTTTCTCTGTTTGTGTCAGAGCACTTCCATTCCGCCTTTTGGCATCTTTAATCTTTGACGGTAAGAGCGACCAATCCAGACATTGCAGCTCTAAGTGTGTGTGTGTGTGTTTTCCTCTCATGTAATTGGTTTGAATTGACATGAACGCCACTTCGCTTAAAACCGTAATTACTTGAAGAGAAAATGTCATTTTTGATGGTTGTTTTTAAGTGTTCACATTAATTCTCCTCTGGCTAAAACTAACATTTTTCAACCTTCACATGCTTGATTTAAGCCGACGTGCAAGAGACGGCCTTAGAAAGGCTCTCTGAGTCCTCTAATCAGACCAGGAAGCCATCGGTGTGGGGTGCACTGCTGGCGCCTCTCAGGACTTTACGAGGTAGATAGCGAGGAGTGCGAGGTGACTTACTGTGTGGCCTGTTCTCCATCATCAGCCGCAGAACTGACACCTTCCCCAGCTCCGAAATCTGCTGAGAGAGGAACGAGAGCAGAGGGGGGGTCTGTAGGGAAGATTTATGGTTGATAGCTTGTGTTGTCGTGCGGCTCATAACATCACACCTGTTCTTTTTCTTTCTTGAATTGAAAGCTTACACTTGTGTGGCGAGGGAGTTTCGTAATCCTCGTGCCCTTGACGCCTGTTTAGACCATGTTGTGTATTTCAAAATTACATACAAATATAATGTTTTTAAGGTATGTAATGGTACTTTCTTTGCCCTTGTTTTTTCTGCTTATATCTTGATATTTCAAAGCCAAGTCAGTTAAAGTGATGGTAAAAAGCATGTTCAGTAGCCTAGAGATATTGTTTCAGAGCTCAGAGATAGCAGCCTTATCTTCATTTTCTTACACAAAAAAATGGTCTGTCTGCCTTTATATCATCTATAACAAATCTAAGTAGTGTATCGAATAACTCTCACAAACTAAAGATATGTGAGAGATGGTTAGATGAATCTTCTGACTGGCTCAATGCGGCTGGGTGCTCACTAGACACCGGCATTTCATTTTGAGACGATGACAGAAAATGAGTTTTCCTGGAGCGAGTTAATCACTCAGCGTGTTAATAATATTGTTATATGTGCGTGTTTCAACAAGTTTATTGACTTGCCTTGTTGCTCGTCTCACTTCAACCGCTCAGGCGAAGAGTGCATGGACTCACGGGGCTCAGAGCAGCTGCTTGACACTTGTTTTGAAGGGTATCTTGACAACAAAGCCTGCTCTGGCTCGATCTCCTGCGGCCCGATTGAAAGATGCCTCTCTGAGCTGAGGGAACTCGTGCTTCTAAGTGACCGCACGTATAAACAATCATGACAGAGTTGGTTTATTCTGTGTCCCAGCAAAAGACCTGTTTTCTTCAGGGAGAGTTAATCTGTTGAAAGGATTGCAGTTCACTTCTCAAAGCAAGCGGCGTGCGCGCCAAAGTCTCTGCTCAGTGTTTATTATTATTGAGTGCCTTCAGCATACTTGAGAGTGCCCACATTTTGCAGTTAATGACGGATAAATCTCACAAAACAGTTTGTGGTGAATGCTTTAAATAGACAGGTATTATCGTGCCTAAAACAACAGCATTCCACCTCCCACTCACCTGCATTCATGAAAATAAACCTGATAGTGCTTTGTGATAAACGGCTATATTTAAGCGTCGTGAACGTGTTCGACTGGTGAAGGCAACCCTTCGTAAGCATGCAGACTCCGGCGTGCGCACACTCTCTCCACGAGTGTCACATTGATGTCATCAATGTTTTGTCTAGAGGGCATTTCTATCTGTCACAAAGCTTTTGTTGTTGCGCCGCAGCAGATTTAAAGCGATGGGAAAACCTGTGACGGAGGAGGGAGGAAACCTGTAAACAAAGAGCTCACTTTACTATCTAAGAGGTACATTCTAAAATATGTGTGTGTGTGTTTGTCCGGCTTGAAAAGATAGTTTTACATTATAAATGATCTTATCTGTAAAGACAAACAAGGGCCTACATAATCAGTAGTTCTTCCTGAATAGTAACTTAATTAAATACAATAATTAGTAAGTGACTGTGGATATATTATTTACAATGATCAGATAACAGTTACTTGGAGCTAACTCAATGACACTGAGGTAGAGCTGACAGCTGATTTGTCAGTTAATTGATTAGTTTAAGACTGCAACTATTATTAATGTATTGGTTGATTGATCTTTTTGATTTGTCATATAATCATTTAGTCTATTATTATGTCCTAAAATAGTGAAAAAGAGTTCCTAGAGACCTAGGGAGCATCTTTAGAAGTCTAGTTTTGTAGGTTTGAATTGACTAATGGTTCCAACACTAGATTCGATGACTGATTTTGTTCTCAAGTCTTGGTCAAATTTGAATCTTTTTGTGATCTGGCACTAAAATCATTTCATTAATCAGTCAAATAATCATAGACACATAGTTGCAGCCCTACACTGAGGCCAAACAAGCAGCTGTTACTGGGATTGAACCAGTGGCCTTTTACAGGACAGTCTGTCAAAAGACAAGGCCAACCTCAAGTACCAACAGCTGTACATGTACATGGAAAAAATCTGTCCCAACTAGATTCTGGTGTTAGTGAACTTGTCTATTAAATAAAAGCTGCACGTTGAGTGCTTAGGTTTAATGGAATGGAAATAAGTGTCAATCAAAATGAGATACTCAACTTTCTCAAGAATTTTTGTTGGTTTTCTGTCTTTTCTCTGGTCATTTTTGCTTATATTTCACTCTATTCCACTATGAACCATAGCGCTGAGAAGATTGATCAAATCACAATTGGAGTCATTTATCAAGCGAAAATACCAAACATTGTCTAGCTTGTTAAATGTGAGGATTCCTACTCTATATGATTGTAAATGGAATATCTTTGGGTTTTGGACTGTTGGTCGGACAAAACCAGACATTGTAAAGATGTCGTCCTGGGCATTGAGAACTTTTTTTTTATGAACAAAATGATTGATCAATCAAAACAATTAGTGACAGAATTAGCTGCAATCCTACTCTAAAAGCAAGTTGCAAGTGCTCAGATTTTTTAAACTGTGCTGAAATGAATGGGAACCAATGGCTGCTTGGAAGATGTATATTTGTGATGGACATGCTTAATCGAAAACTACTCCAAAGATGAATTAATTAGCCCAAATGAGCTCATCTGATGCATTTCTCCAAAACGAATGTTTTTACAGAACCATCAGTTTGTTAATGTTTTATCCCGGGTTGGCCCGTTTGAATCAGAACCCTCTGCAGATGGACCGCCTTGCTGCCAACAATAACTTGTAAACAGAAAAACTCTTAACTGTGAGATCTCTCTTTCTCTTTGTTCCACTGGATCAGCCAATCATCTCACATCTTTCAGGGACGGGCGTGCCTCTCATTTTGTTAGCTGTGTTTACTTTTGGCAGTGATGTAACCTGACAGGTCAAACCGCATAGTCCACACCGCTCATGCAGTGACAGGGGCAAGTCCCAGAATCAAACCACACTAAAAGTATTGTGTGACCTGCCAACAAGTCCTCTCTCCTCCACATGCTTTCTGAGCTGCTGGACAAAAGGCATCTTTGTGTGTCTGTGTGTGCTCAAATGTACTATGTGCATGGATGTATTATGGGTATTATCAGGGGAGTTTGGCTGTATTCCTGCCAGAGGCTCTGAGCACAAACAGTAGATCAGTGACAGTTAGGGCGCCCTGTGTTAAACGTGTGGGTGTGTGTTTTTCTTTGTGTGTGTGAGTGTGTGTGGTTGTTTGTTTTTATGTATGTGTTTGAGAGTGTGTGTACGTGCTCGGGGAGACTGCAGTATTGACAGCGGCCCGGCAGCGTGGGTGTGATTCAGGAGCAGAGAGGCACAGATCTCTTCGCTGCCCCTCCCATCCCCCAAACCAACACCACCACCACCACCACCTTAGAAGTGCTGCCCTTGCACTGCATCTCTCTCCCCCACCTCTCCAAAGACTCACTCATGATTGGTTAAGAGGAGGAGGGGGAAGGGGAGATCATATTCCACTGCCAGGGTTGGCAGCGTAGACTCACAGGCACAATCACAGTCACAAGCCAGGCGTCAGATATAAGGCCAGCAGCTCCTTCCTCTATCTCCTTCCACCTCCTCCGCTATTTGTCACAATGTTCGCCCCTTCACTCCACCTGCGGATGCTTCCACCACAAATACCTGCCATAGAGTTTTGTTGATATACCGAAGACGCATGCTGGGTGACTGAAGCCCGAGTGTGGCGGGAGCCGTGTCCAATGGTTGCCCGGGAACATGCGGCAACAGGCTGTAAATATCACACAGCTGGTGCTGGCAGAACACCCTCAAGGTTGGGCCGCAAACTGAGCCGGGCTGGGTCAGATGAGGGAATTCAGTGGCCCAGCTAGACGCCAACTCCCCCCAGCCCTCCCATCTCAACCCCATCGGCCGTTCTGTCTGTGCCCCAATGAGGAACCCTTCTAAAACCTGATTCATGCTTCCAGGTGTTTTGATGCTGGCGAGCTGCGTATGAACCTTGGCATTAATACCTTCATGGTGACGGTGCCAGATATTTGCAGCTCAGAAGGGTATTCCAACAATTTAGTTTTGCACTTTCTTAAAGTTGGGGGGCTCAAAAGAGACGGAATGAGAATGGTTGAAACCGAAGCAGTCGAGGTGGAGAGATTGTGATTTTTAATGGACATTCAGACTGAATTGTTTTAGTAACAGATCTATGAGTTTTAAAGGTTATCATATGCCAAAACTCTTGATCCTATATGATGCACCTCAAGAACATACTTTCACCCTGGTAAATGCCCACATCTTTCAAACTCCACATAGATATTTGCTGGATTAATAGAACTTAGTGAACTTGTTACAGGAGTGTACGTTCTTGTCCATCACTTGTTCCTCTGTGCTCCAGCTCGGCCATCTTTTCTTAAGGAAGCCTCAGATTGTGAGCGTTCAGCACGCCACAGCCTCAAACACTTGCTGATTTGATTTCATGTGATTCCCAGTTGTATGGAGCTTCTGACGGTATCATTTGTCATCTCATGTTTCGTCAGGCCGGTTTGAGTGAACACTGAGTGATGAATGAATATTGGTGAAATATTGATCCTTGAGACTTCAAACTGAGGGACAGATCACTCATTTTGATAGCCTACTGCAGAGGTCATGACTCCAGCAGCTACATGCAGGCAAGTCGCCCTCTTCTTGAAACCTGAAGCCCAGAAGTCCTCTGCGGATCTCGAAGTGACTCCCGTGACATTTTGCCAGCTCGGCCTGCTAACTGATATGAGCATTTTTCATCCATTTCGTCAACAGGATTTGTAAAGATATACCGCGACATACAAGCTGTGCTATTTGTTGGTCACTTTCATCCAGCATGCCTTAGAGTACCACCAGAGAGAGTACCATGTATATTTTTAGTTAGTGACTGATGTGGCTGCCATCTCTATTCAATAGCAAGACGTTTGCTTGGACTAAGCTGCCGCTTGATTTAACTGAAGGTTCACCCTGTTTGCCTTTAGTAAAACGGATGTGTTGCCTATACGAGCAGTTCTTCTTTCTTTGCCTTCAAGAAGCGGCAAAAACAAAAGTTAAAGGTGAAGCAGTCAGTGAGAAAGCAACTGTCGAGAAATTATTTAAATAAAACATGACTCAAGGTGTACGCCATACAGTTTTCATGTTTTCTTTTTAGTTTACAGTCACATTTTGGTCCTTTAAGTGCCGGCTAAAAACCAAATGCCCCTCCAAAATGCTAACTGCCACACCAACATCAGTAAATAATGGCATGTGATTTAAAGGGCAACTTTTTGGAGGATGTATTTTTCACTAAAATGCTGCTGCCTGGTAATTGTGTAGTTTGGTTCAGGGTCCCTTTCAAGAATCTGACTTTATCAACCACACTGAAGGGGTGAATTTACTTGTAAATAACAGTTTAGTGCTTCAGTTCTATCCTTTCACCAACCAGTTCACGAAGTAAGATTTAGAAGTTGTTGCTAGTATGTCTTTAGTTTGAGTGCTACTTTCCCTAAATTGTATGTACAGACTGTGGCAACAGATATCTTGAAAGGACAATAAAGAATCTATTTATCTACATCCCTGCTAGTTATTTAAATTCACTTGCATTCATCACAGTTGGTATAAGCACATGCATATTATGTAGATAATGTTTCAAACAGGTCCCATGACATCTGCAGCATTTGCACCAAGCTCCATCCATTTAACCATACAGGACCAGCTTAGTCTGAATTGTAGTAATCACAGCTTTGGCCGGTGTGGACGGTGCAGTGGGGGTCTGCAGTGGAGCCGGTCACAGTCGGCCTCGGCAGATGTTGCTGCTGAGTGGGAAAAGTGATGGCTTTCTCAGCAGTCCTCTGGCCCAGCTCCAGCAGCCGAGAACTATCTTCACCACCACCCTCAACTACCAGCCCTCTACCGCTGACTGTTATCTCTCTGCTCCAGGCTGCCCTGCTGCCCACACCAAGGGCAGTAAAGGATGGACATGCAAAAAGACACACACACACGTAAACGCAAAAACTGATAAACACTTGGGCTTGACCAATATATTGCGTCAGTATTGTAGGGTTGAGGTCTGCAAGGCTGTCCTCTCTAGGGGGACGCGGGAGAGTGCACTGCTTCTCAGAGTGATAACTCAGTCAGATTTGGACACACACGTCAATAAATCCACATAGAAATCATAGAAAAGAGACCCTCCTTAGAACTCCAGAACTTGCCTGAGATTATCATGTTTTAATTTTTTAAAGTATTAAAGTAATCCAGTGATAGTTGTCTGTACATCCATATGCTGCTAATAGGTTATTCTGAATATTTTTAATCAAGATCAAAATGGGGGGCACAATTGTCTCAATTTTGTCCAAGTACATTTTAGTATATTACAGATTTTGTTTTGCTCTAATTATCACTTGTGTTTGACCCAAATATTGTACTGTATGTGCACACACAGCCACGTCATTATCTGATTACATCACATCTTTCCTTGCAAAAGCCAACAGAATGCCGTGTAGACGCAAATCACGTCTAGGCCAAACACAGCAGCCTCCTGCTGCATTTTGTGGCATGTAAGTGGTTTGTTTTTTGTGTCATGACTCAGTCACAGCCCTGCGCTCCTTCCCTGCAGGTCCTGACACATTCAGCCCATGGCAGAAACATTGGTGGCGATGTATCAGTAAAATTGAGGGCAGCATTAGCCTAGAGGACAGCAAGGCAGGTTGTCAGGAGGAAGGTCACCAGTTCACAAACCACAACCGGCTGGGAAAATCTGGGTGACATGCCCTTTAGCAAGTCACTTAACCCCTGATTGCCCAAGGAAAGATTATTATTGTCCAATTGTAGAAGACTGTGGTTGTATTGAGAAGCTTTAACTGCGAAACTGTGAATGAAGCATGGTGTTGAGAAAAAGACCATCCCTATGTCAACTTTCTCTTCATGAATAAATGTCAGAATCATAATATTGCCCTTGCAGCTTGTGGCTTTCCACCCACATCGTTGGAATAGGAGATTGAAGCTTTGAAATGCTTAACGGCCATAGCAACAGATGTCAGGGATAATGATGCGATGCAACATTTTCTAACTGTTCTTTTATGGACTAATCTTTGTTGCAGGCTGCCCCGAGGTTACGACATGATGTGACCTCTCTAAAGCTTAGTGGACACATTCGTACAGTAATAGTGTTTTTATTTCTTTTTTATACCATTTCTAATCCTCGGTTGAGACACTTTGTTTCCCACATCCTGAGTTTATGTTGTTGTCCATTTAAATAATCTTTCTAAAACAGTCTCTATATTCTTTTATATCTCTTTCATATCAAATATTTGTTACTTTGCATTTGTCTTATTTTTTCTCAAGCTAATACTGTCTAGGCAACCAAACACAATAGAACCAATTTAATAAAAGGCACTTTACAGAAATGGACTGAAATTATGTAAAATACTCGGCAAGTGTGCTGAGGGTTTAATGTTTTTACTACCTCAATGCAAAAGTGCATGAAAACATCACATCAGTAGCATCACAGAGCTTTATCAAGGAATGTTTGCCCAGTTTATCCACAGGGATGATAACATTTTCGTCAAGTCTCGACAGCTGTAATATTCTAGCATCTGTACTTAAAAACGTTAGGAATGTAGTGGTTGCAGCGGCATATACTTGAAATGTTTCCCTCAAAAGCTCTGAATTACTTCACTCCAATGTGTGCTCTAATGTCCATATTCCCTGAGTCCAACTGTTATGAAATGTAAAAGATGAGCTTGTCATTAGACCCTTGTGAAATAAACCGTCTGAACGTTCTTAGGCGTTCCCCAGGGTTCTAATCTTGGCCTGCTGTAGATTCCTAATTATCAGCGGTAATCTTTTCATTGTCCAGAGCCTCTCTGTCGCTCTCGCCTGCTCAGCGAGGCAGCAGACACACTCCAGGCCCTCCGCTTCCCATGTGAGAGCCGAGATTCTGCCTGACATCAGACATGGGAAGCGAGCTCCGGCAGCATGAAGGGTAAAAGGTCGAGACTTGACCACCCCGGGCAGATAAAGCAGCCTTTTCATGTGTGATCAGCCCACAGCCTAAAGACAAATCCCTCAGTGTGCAGCTTTTGAACTTCACCGCTACTGGAGCGAGTCCCCCACTCGCTCAGTGGCTAAGGAAAGCTGTAAGAGAGCATGAACACACACCTCATTATTATTTAGCTAAATCATGTTACCAACACCTCTACTCTGTGTAATTTGAAATGAAATGAATGAAAAGAGTGAATGTGCAACATAATAGGGACACCTACTTTTTCAAGAAGTACACTAATGAGGTGATCCAGGTAGAATTCATTTTGCTTTACTGATCTGTCTTATTAAATCTGGGCCGGTCAAATGAGAGGAGACGAAGATAAAGAGAAGCAGAGGACATGGATTTTAGGAAATTATTGTGCTGAAGGGTTTGGAACTAAATACTAAAAAGATGTTGCCAATAGTTTGTACACTCAGTTCCTGCTGCTTGCTGTAGATTTTCCATGTAGAAACAGGCTCTGGCAGCCTCCAGTTCTTCATCAAGCCTTTTTACAAAACAATTATGACACTCATTACACCCTCTTTCTTCAACCCCCCTCCAATCTCTCCCATCAGTGCATAATTCATGAGCAACTCATCACCAAAGCAAAGCCAATTGCATCCACTCTAAACGAGCGTGCAGTGCAGCGCCCACAGCAGCACAAAAGGACTGTCAGTCTCATGACGAACTATTTCACATTCTTTGTTTCATAAGAATGGATGTAAATAGAGGGCGTTCTTCTTCTCTTGCTCTCCCAGGTAGAGGGAATGCAAACAATGCTGGAGAGCTGGTGTGATGTCTGTACTCACGGCTTTCCAGATGCTTCAGCTCTGTAATGCTGCCACTTGGCTCCCACTGTCGTGTGTGTGTGTGTGTGTGTGTGCACTGTACTGTGTGTACACACAGTCTGTATGTATATATAGAGTGCTATTTTTAAAGCTGATCCACAAATAGTAGAAACGGGGCCTAAAACGGTCTTCGCCTCTGTTGCCATTCCTGGGCTGCTGCTGCCTTCTCATTCATTCATGACTTTGCATGAATTTGCAGAAATACTCTGGGGTTTCTCTCTGCCGTGCCCTTCTGAAATTTGGAATTTATAATGTACCCATCCTCTGTTTTTGATCAGGCATCGTAGCGTATCGCAGACCACCCTTATTTCATGGTTAGTTAGATGAACGGCTGAATTAGACACACATTTTTACACTCTTCATCTTTCTCATTGTCACATGAAATTAGGTCAGCATTCAGCTTAGGTAATAAGGCATAATGTTATTACTGGACATAAAACTGCATTGGCAGGCTTGACGTTAAATGCTGAGTGTCATCAGTGTGAACCTGCCCGCTCATACCTGCTTTGTGGACATGTCAAGGAACTATCCTGAGAGTGTACAAAGAGTATGGAAAATGACTTTTCAGTCCCAACTATCATGTGTTTTGAGTAATTAATTGGAGAATAATGTGCAGTTGAATGTAGAATCATTTCCATCCATGTGGTGTTAACTGTCGTATCAGCCTGGCCACTGTCGGCACAGGTTATGTTAAACACCTGTTTCCTGTCAAGAAATTAGCACAGACCAGGATGACGTTTGGAAACGTAAAATATGTAGAATGCACAGACTCGGCTCCTCCTCTGCTCTGCCTTCGATTGGGGAATCACATTCGGCGTGTCAGGCGGCCCCGACCGGGCAGCCGGTTGCCGCGGGCGACCGGCAGATCACTGATGTGGCGGTGATGCCTCTAATGAAGCTGACACAGCACAGCCTCCCTCCTTGCGGGCCCCTGAGGGCCTCCTGCTCTGCATGGAGCACCACAAACCCCCCCCCCCCGCACGCCTTCATGTTTCAGCCCAATGTGCTTCTGATTTGATGGCGCCTCAAATGCATTGCTGCATCATTTATTCTCTTGTTGTATATAAGGGGTGAAGGCAAATACAGTGTTTGTAGTAGCTAAAGTGGGTCACGGTATACAAACAAAGCCTCTCTCCCCTTTCAGAGTCTCTCTCTCAGTCTGATGAATGCCTCTGTGTTGTTTTCAGGAGCTGCCCAGCTGAGGTGAAGGGGAGGGCAGAGGACCCCAGTTCAGCCTGAGTGTGGATGACCAGCCCCCAGAAACAGGACCATGATCTGAAGAGGGCGCCGCACACCAAACCCTGTTCTTCCTCTCCTCCTTCTCCCTATCTTTTTTCTTTATTTCTTTTTTTTTTTTTTTTATTTAAATTGGTGTGACTGCCTCACTGCAGGCTGCTTCCAACAGTGTCTGCGTGGCACAAGAGGGACAAAACCCGACAGAGGCAAGACATTTTAAGGAGAAGAAAAAACTAAAAAAAAAAACAGCAACGCCATCTCTGACCTCCTGATACTTTGCACCCCCTTGCCCCTCCCACGCAACACGGAAACATTGGAGAAAAGATCCAAGTTCAGAGGTCCACTGACGAACGCAACAGACAGTTTAGCACAATTAAGGAGGTTCCAATATCTGAATTGTATAATAACTTCTGATTGAACTCATTCGGTTAGCAGCTGCGTCCTGTGCGGCAACCTGATTAGGCATTCAATAACACAGACGTTGACAACACTTAAAGGGAAAAACCTAATAAATTAACTAGCAGCATGTGTTGGGAATAATCGTGTATTAATAAGGGCGAATGGTGGGGTATAGCCGGTGGTAGAGCAGGTCAGCTCATAACGTAGGGTTTGTGGTTCGATATCAAGCTTGTTAACATGCTGAATGAACTGCTTGATGGTGATGAGATGGTATACAAAATAATTTACAGTACTGGGCCACATTTAAGGAATTCCTAAAAAAATAGCTGTCATGCATTCTATAAATATTGTGTGATTTTCATACCACATTTGCAATTATTACATATCTTTATTTGGAAAAAATGGTTTGGGGTGGCGCAGTTAGAGCAACCAATTCGTATCTCACTGAGCAATGGTTCAA
>NW_023339807.1:25533105-25542341 GCF_004916995.1 Morone saxatilis | reverse complement strand
GGTGTAACGTTCGCTCACTGCATGTCTGCCCGGGCTCGTTGCTATTGACAGCGACCGTTGACAGCGACCGTTGACTGGCGGTTTAGCTTAGCTCGCAGTCCGGTTCAGCTCTACGTCACTCACTCACTGAGAAGGGAGGAAAAGAAACAACCCGAGCTGGTCTATGAACAGCAGGTGCACGGGAATACCACAGCACCTGCCGCTACAGGTAATGCTGTTAGATCCGACTGTGAACATGGCACAAACCCCGCTAAAGCTAGCCAGGTGATGTGTGTTTATGTTGTGATAACGCTAGAGAGGAGGGGGTGGGTCACTTGGGAATGATGCTTAATGGCAGCACAGTGTTTTAAAAAAAAAGGGGGTTGACGGACCAAATATGCGTTTTCTGTTTTTTTTTTTTTATCACCATGTTTAACACCGTTTTCTTCAGTTTGACAGGCAGTTTGCATCGTGACACAACGTTAGGTGATGCAGTGCTGTCCCCACTCATTCATGGTCCACAGGAGCAAACATGTACACATTCATCCCATGAGCAAAGCAAAACAGTCTCACTAAAAGGACATCACTAACTGCACTGTATATATGTTGTTTATTTTCATAGCTGTAGTAGGGCAATATGGCAAACTACGCCTGTCTTGATTGGTGACTACACAAGTGGCCACATTTATGATTTAAGAGGGTATGTCACTCTCAGTGTACAAAATGGTATCTATGATGATGATGATGGGGTTATTGTTTATGCTTCTGCTACTGCTGCATCGCTGCCAGGCTCAGGAAAGTCTGTATTTATTCCCTTTATTTGGATAGAGACAGTAGAGCGTCACAGACAAGATGTGAGGAATCAAACCTCGGCCTCTGCGGTAAAGACTCAGCCTTCATACATGTTGCATGCTCCACCTGGTGAGCTTCTGTGATGACCACATATTTCTTAAAGCAAGGAATGGGAGAAAAATATTTTCACAGACATCGAAAGATTTAAAATGATCCCCGGCGTTTCACATGTTCACAAAGCCAATGTTTTTTATTGGCCGAGGAAGAAGGACATATTTTGCTCTACACATTATCTGTTATTTTCCACTTATATGCACTGCATGCCCAAGATACTGTACACTGTCTCTTACATAAATTATTTTCATCATCAATTAATCTGCTGATTATTTGATCAATTAAACGGTCAATAAAGTCAATAAAACGTTCCACATTTTTCAACCAACAGTCCAAAGAAATTCAAAGTGCAATGATATAAAACACACAGGCTGAAAATACTAACATTTTTAGTTGGTACTAGTGTGAGGTTACTTGCGTTTTGGCAGCCCAATACACAATCACTGTATTTACATGAATCAAATGGAAGGAAATAGACTTGAATCCTAAGCGTATAAAGTGCTTGTGAACCACAATCTCTGTTTGGCCAGCTATGTTGATGAAAATAGAAGCGCGTTTGTTCCGTCGTACGAGCGTTTGACGACTAAAAAAACGTGGCTGAAGCACATCCTGTGTTAGTAGAGTGTAACACTTGAGGTCCTGCCAAAGGCTGGCTTTCATTTTAGGAAGAAGATTGTGGGCTCACTGCTGATGTCAGCCAGGGTTTGTATGAGGCCACAGTTTAGGGTGAGGAGGGGTGAGGAGGGGTGAGGTGAGGTGTCCTGACAAGAGGGTGGTAGGAACACAAACGTATCTACAAATATTCTGCTGTACTGTCCTCCTCTCCGTACACGAGCTGTATTAAAGAGCCACATTGAGATTTTGGCATGTTTTGGCCCACTATATATAATGTGTCCTCCTGCCACTTGAGATTTCACTTCATGATAGTAGTATAATTCTACTTGAGACAGGTAATCCACCACAGTAGATACTCATTCTGTTTACCGTAGCAGTGAATAAGTTGTTGGTCTTTTCAAAGGTTTGTGGGCATGGAAGAAATCAGTCACAACGTTTAGCCTCCCTGCTTTGGGGAATGGTTGGAAATAGTTGGGGTTTAAATCAAACGAATCTTTTCAGATAAGGAGTAGAGTCTGTAGTTTCAGTCAAACCTGTTGGTGTCGGCGAGGATGCTCCTCTAAATCGTTGTCTTGTTCGTCTTCACCACTGTAGTATTCGCAGAAACCAAGGAGGAGTTGAGCCGTGTAACAATAGCCTGTAACTAGAAACAGTTCTAGTCAAGTGCTTAGTGTGTGTCAAAGCTATTCGTTTTTTCCAGTTGCCGTCCTTTATTGCGTTGCCGTGTCGATTCAGTTGACACATCTGGACTGATGAGTGGTGGGGTAGCTGACTGACTGCTCCCTGCCCTCCGTTTCCATTTTTCTCCATCCCTCTTTCTCTTGTCATTTCAGGACTCTTATTTCCTGTGCTTCTCTCTCTCTTCTCACTGTGTCCCTTGTCATTTTTTCCTTGTTGCCTCTGGAATTAAATAACATTAAATAAATGTTGTCTGGCAGGTGCTTCCCCTGGCATGGTTGGTTCATCATGGCAGTGGATATCTCCATAGCAACAGCTGCCCTGGTGACAAGGGGTTGCCACTGTCTGGACATTCTCCTCTCCTCTCCTCTCCTCATCTCCCCTCTCTCCTCCTCTCCTCTCCTCTCCTCTCTCATCTCATCTCATCTCCTCATCTCTCCTCTCCTCCCTCCTCTCCTCTCCTCCTCCCTCTCCTTCCTCTCCCCTCTCATCTCCTCTCTCTCCTCTCCCTCCTTCCTCTCCCCTCTCCTCCCTCTCCTCTCCTCCTCTCCTCTCCTCTCCTCCTCTCCGTCTCCTCTCCTTCTCCCCTCTCATCTCTCTCCTCTCCTCTCCCGTCTCATCTCCCTCTCCCCTCTCTTCCTCCTCTCCTCTCCCCTCTCATCTCCTCTCCTCCTTCTCCTCTCTCCCCTCCCCTCTCATCTCCTCTCTCTCTCTCCTCTCCTCTCCTCTCTCTCCTCTCCCCTCTCTCCTCCTCTCCTCTCCTCTCCTCTCCTCTTATCTCCTCTCCTCTCTCCTCCTCTCCTCTTCCCCTCCCCTCCTCTCCTCTCCCTCCTCTCCTCTCCTTCCCTCCTTCCTCTCCTCCTCTTATCTCCCCTCCCTCTCCTCTCCCCCTCCTCCTACTCCTCTCCTCTCCTCTTCTTTCCTCTCCTCTCCTCTCCTCTCCTCTCCTCTCCTCTCTACTCCTCTCCCCTCCTCTCCTCTCTCCTCCTCTCCTCTCCTCTCCTCATCCTCACCCAGATTAAGGTTAAAGCTAACTGAAGCTTCATTGAATTACACTGTAGTCTTAAAGCTTAATCCAGAATTGTACTGTGCCTATAAAAAGGATCCGATCCCCTTGGATGTAATTACTAGGGCTGGTTATCATTTGAGTTTTTTTTTTAAATCAGAGCTAATACAAGAGTTTCTGTATTAGTTACCTAGTTACCGCCTTTATTTCATCTAACAAAAACCCGGTTCTCATATTCAAACTATGGTATAAACACAAGCAGCTGTGTAAGAACTTTCCCTAACTATAATAATCTAAAATTGGTCTAAACTTTTGATATAAATCAGGAACTCAAAATACGCTATATTATGATTCTGATCAGAGATTTGATGGCCGCTTTCAATAGTTTCCAATATAACGTTGTGTGTAAAATACGTGGTAAAATAATAACACCTAGTTTTATTGGCACTGGTAGAGGTGCAGCTAACAATTCTTTTTTATAGTTCTTTTGGGATTTAATTGTTCAGTCTAAATATGTTGCAACTAACAGCCCAAAGCCAAAAGATGTTCAATTGTCAATTGTATAAAGCGTAAGAAAACAGCAAATTCTCACATCATTTTATTTAGGTATTGATGAATGATCTTAACAATGAATCAGTGAGAATTAATCTCATAATCTGTCGTTGAAGATGGTTGAAAGGCCCCAGCGAAGTTCTAATAATCAAACCCATCCCTTTTGGAAACTACGAATATGAAATGGCCAAAAAATGTGAAATTTGATGAAGCTGATGTCACACAGTGAACTAGTGTATGAACTCTAATGCGTTGCACTAATCTGCGTTTGTTCGTCTGATTTCAGACCGGTCACTATTCTGCTGCCTCAACACAAAAAAATAGGTGTGTGTCACCTACTAGGGTGTGTGTGCGTGAGTGCTTCTGTGGGTCTGTTCCAGGCTTCGCTACGACGCCGCAGTCCCTCCGAGTGTCGGCAGCAGTGCAGACACCAGCTGATCTGAATACTGATTTCCAGCTCGATGGCTGCGACTGCTAGCCCAGCCGCCATAGTGCCGAACTCCATTCAAGCCGAGCAGCGTAGTGTCGTTGCGCGTTGTGTAATACAGTGTAGTAGGGTGCATTTGAGGTGAACGCGGCAGCTATGCAGAGAGAGAGAGAGAGGGAGAGGGGAGGGAGAGCGGGAGGGAGACGACAGAGAGGTGCAGAGATTTGGGCAGAGAGAAAGAGAGTGTGAGAGCATCCCTAACTGCCGTTGTTGCTATTTATAGCCGAGCTCTACTCCACAGTCCTGAAATGCTCTCCCACCTCCCACATATAGAGACAAATCAGCCTACACACACACACACTCGTTGACAAAATAATTTGACATGCAGAAATACAGCGAGCACAGAAAAGGTAGACTGGCTTTTGCACACAGCACATCCTGCTCACCAGAAGAAAAACAAAAAGGATCTATGAATGAATGAGAGGTAGAGCGCAGAGATATTTGTTTGACAATCAAGGTCAGTTTTTGCTTCATCACGAGCTCTGCAATAATTCATCCTGTTTATCAGAGAGAGTGTTTGCGATAGAGGAACAGGGTGGAGGGAGAGCGGAGGGTGCGTTCGTCCTCACAATAACTAGTTGTTTGTCTTGTCAGATTGTATGAAAGGGCTTTGGAGGGAAAGAGGAGAGAGGGAGCAGCAGAGGAGGAGAAAAATAAATCCGTGCCTTCTTTTTTCTTTATTTCTTTTTTTTTTTTTAAATTTGGTGTGACAGCCTCACTGCCCAGCTGCTTCCAACAGTGTCTGCGTGCACAGAGAGGACAAACCGACAGAGACAAGACATTTTAAGGAGGAAGAAAAACAACAACAGCCATCTCTGACCTCTGAACTTGCCACTCCCCCTTGCCCCTCCCACCGCAACACCGGAAACATGGGGAGGAAAAAGATCCAGATTCAGAGGATCACTGACGAACGCAACAGACAGGTTAGCACCAATTAAGTGAGCGTACAATATCTGAATGTATAATAACTTCCTGATTGAACTCACTTCAGTTAGCAGCTGCGTCTGTGACGAGCAACCTGATTAGAGCATCAATAACACAGACAGGTGACAAATTAAAGGGAAAAACCTGAATAAATTAAACTAGCAGATGATGGTTGGGAATAATCTTGTATTAATAAGGGGCGGATGGGTGGGTATAGCTCGGGTGGTAGAGCAGGTCAGCTATTAACCGTAGGGTTTGTGGTTCGATATCAAGCTTGTTAACATGCTGAACTGAACTCCTGATGTGATGAGCATGTATACAAAATAATCTTACAGTACTGGGCCACATTTTAAGGAATTCCTAAAAAAAAATAGCTGTCATGCATTCTATAAATATCTGTGTGATTTTCATACACATTTGCAATATTACAATACTTATTTTGGAAAAAATGTTGAGTGCTGCAGTTAAAGACCATCACTCACAATGCTCAAGTTAGCATCTCTGTGTTTACAGCTGGGGTTAACTGCAGTAGATAATAGTGTATCATTTGAGTTTGAATTTCCTCTGTTGATACCACCACCGCAACATTAGACCGCTGTATCTGTGTATCTGTGATCTGGCTGCGCTTGTATTATATTCACTTAATGATAAAGAGCAACGATGGGAAGCTTTGCCGTGTGTCATTACTGAATAATTAGTTTCTTCAGCTTGCTTAATGTTGGCTTCAGTTTTATCTCCACCGGCATCAGAGAAAAAACATACAGCTGTCTCCACCTCCTTTGTGGAGCCTCCGTAGCCCCAACGAGTAGTTAAACCTTTGAGATGGCGCACAACATTTGCAAAGCCTAGTTTGGTACCATGCAGAAGCACAACATTTAGTTTATTTAGTCAATTTCTTTGATAAAACTACAGGTTTTGTCGTGATGGCGTCCTTTGTCAAGCTTGAAATGACATGGTTATCCAATAAATCAAATATTTGACTGACTTGAACTCCCTGTATAAGTAAATATCCTTTAATCCGTCCTGCTCAGATCTAAGGAAGGATAATTTCCACTCCCCCATAACTGAATTCCATCGTGGTGACAGAAAACTGTAACTCATGCGATAACAAATTCCCACAGGGATCCTTGCTGTTTTCACATGTCCCATGTAGCATGAACAACATAGTCGCTGTTCTCTCAGCAGTGCCACAACAGAACAATATAATAGCATCATGTTTTATGAGGCTCACATGACTCTGCAAAGCAATCATGGGGTTTCTCAGACTGCCCCCCCTCTCCCACCCTTCTTCCTCCCTACAGGGAAAAAAGAGCAAGAAAGTATGATATTCCCCCTTAAAAAATGCCTCAGCCCCTCCGGTTACATCAGCAGCATTGTCAGAGAGGATGAAAGGGTAAATGATCCATCTAAAATGAGTCAACTGGTAAATGGGCTTCGCTCCATTGAGCAGATTGAGTAATGGATTTGACGTGCCCACCTTCAAAAGCAGAGAGAGAAGGAAAACAAGAAGACAGAGAGAGGCAGAGGGAGAGAAACAAGGTGCCTGGCTGTGTAAGACCTGAGCTGGCCGTAGGGTTTGGAAAATCATCCTCAGTTTTTTCCTCATCAATCTGAGCAGGTCGCATTTCCATAAAGCAGAACAAACGGCGCCTGCAGGGGGTCAGCGGAGTATGATGGCTAGTTATTCATCAGTACACAATTGGACATAAAGGAGGAGGGGGGTGCAACTGTTTCTGGTCGGGCAGGCTCTGGTTAATGGAGCCAGCTTTGTATCAGGTGTCGAACAGTTTGTCAATAAGGTGATGCACTCTGTGGTAATACATGGTCATAGTGTCAGAATCAAAGATTACTCATTGACCGCGATCAGGCGATTAACGAGCAGCAAATGGTTTCTTAATCACTGCGGCGAACCCATCGGGGTGATGACATTTTGATGCCAGTATTGAACCAAAACTGCACTCAGCATTTACATTTCACATACTGTTTATCTGATACTCTTATCCAGAAGCATTTAAACAGTGAAATAGGATTCGGTTCTTCTATCAGCAACATTAAGAAAGTCTGCTGTGTTTGAAGTGGAACAGTATTAAGCTGGTAAAGAAGTAAATGGTTTTTACACGCTTGCTTGCTGTTGCTTCAGCTAATGAACAGTGCAGCTACTGAAAGGAAATCAAATGAATTTTGGAGTACATGCAGCCCGTCACCCTCCTACGTGTTGATTCAGAGATGCTGCCATAAGCTCCGCAAAATAAACAGCGTTCAGAGTGTGGGCCCCGGCTGGAAACATGACAGCATCTCAAACACCACATTTCTTATGGAGACAAAGACACACGAGAAAGAACAAGTGCACAGGACTGGAAATGTTTGGATTCATCTGACGGATTTTTATTTTTGGGTAGTGTGCGTCTGTTTGAGAGAAAGGGTTGACAGTGTGACCCTTCTGGCTGGAAGGGGTGAAGAACGATGAACCTATCCAGCAAAATGCAAAAGTACATGAAATATAGAGTTATTTCAATCATCCAGGGTTTGAGCATTAAAAGTCTTGTTCATTTTCTGCAAAGAAAATATTAGAAAATTTCTGGTTCTTTCATAAAAAGTCAAAGGTACAGGACTTGGTACATAAAAACTTCAAAAGAGAAGTCAATTATGACTCCCAGAAAGCATTTGGGTTGAAACATCAAATCACACAGCTTGAAATATTTTTTCTTTGGACATAGAGCAGAAGTTAAAGTTTAAACTTTGAACTGTAGCAACCTGATTATACATTTAGCAATTTAAATCAGTTTGCTGACAGATTCCAGGTCAGTTTTGGATGAATTCAGCATCTCTGGAACAGTGCATTGATTCCAGTAGACCTTTTTCACAGCAACCATTTTGACATGAAATACACAGGTGTTACCAATGATAGTTCCCTGTGTTTACTTTACTATTTCATGTCAAAACGTTTGCTGTGAAAAAGGTCTAATTTGCTGCAGCCCTGTTTTGCTTAGCTGAGGCTCATGGGTACCATAGTGTTTAAAGCCATCCAAACCAGACCACCATACCAAACTGACGAAAATATATAACGGAGATTTCACAATTTCTCAGTAATGTTTAAATGATTACAACTGATGGTCACAACATAACCCCTATAATGTTAAACGATCCAGAAGACTCCTGTGTTTCTATCTTGAGAAACATGGAGGTGTGCAGCTGGAGGAGCTGCTGGTTCTGGTTGTACATTTCCCTTCTCTGAATAATCAATCCAGAATTTGTCTCCAGGAAAATGTTACAGTGTTTGTGTTGTGACCACCAGTTTTACATAAAAACACACATTTTGAGTTTGGCGGCTCCAAATACCAGAATGCCCATGAGCCTCAGTGCCAATCAGAGCTGTAGCAAACTCAAAATGTTTTGTCTGAATTCATCCAAAATTAACCCAAAATCTGAATGTGAACTGACTCAAGATGCAGATGGTGTGTTCTGTGTAATATTTAGTAAGTTAGCAACACAGGTAACATCTTTTCTTTTTAAGCTCTGTGATTGGATGTTTATGCACCTTGGAAGTTATAGTTGATCTCCTTACATTTGTATATCCACAGGCTTGGGCCTTTTGACTTTTTATCAAAAAACAGATATTTCCTTAATTTTTTTGTACTGATAATTCAGATTCCACTGTCATCTAACTTTGTCTGTGAGAAAACAGACAGGATTTTAATTCTAAAAACCTGTATGCCTGAAATAACGTGTGCGTTACAAAGACTTAGCTGCGTCACATTACACAGAAAAATAAGGCTGAAAACAGCAGGCAGCCTTTTAAAAAGGGAGAGAGCAGAGTTCATTGATCAATTATTCAAGTTGAAAAGTTTCATCCATGATACGTGCTTTCCTCACCGCTAAAGCCTTCAGACTGATACAAAAGCGTCATGTACTGATCAGTGTCAGTTTTAACTGTTCAGGCCTGATTGTGTGAGCCAGACTGTAAGCTAGCAAATGAAAGAGAGGTTTTAGCTACAGGAAACAGCGAGAGGAGGTTGCGGTTGTCAGTGGTGGTTTCCTCATCCATCTGCCACACAACCACAACCTCGCCAAGACACACACACACACACA
>NW_023339807.1:25532693-25533000 GCF_004916995.1 Morone saxatilis | reverse complement strand
TTCTTTCTTTCTTTCCTTTCTCCTCACTGAGGATGTCTTATTCTTCAGTTGCCATTGGTTACCTGGCAATTCTGTTCTTAATGTCAATTACCTCCAGCTTGTTTATCCTTTGTTGCAAACACCAGGATCGAAACTCAGACCCAAAGTCACTACCCCACCGCCCACTTTTTCTAAGAAAGGATGAAGAAAGGAAAACAGGGGTTTTATTGGGATGTTTGCAGTCATTTTGTTTGTTTTCAGCGCTGGCGGACCTTATAATTTGTTAGCAGAGGAGTTGTTGTTGTTTGCAGTGGCTTGTCTCTTCATC
>NW_023339807.1:25529604-25532664 GCF_004916995.1 Morone saxatilis | reverse complement strand
CCAACCACTCTCATCATCCTGCACAGCCGTAATTTCCTCCCTTTCCAACATCGCCACATAATTTATCTGCTCATTCTGCGTGTGAGAGAGGGAGAGAGAAGGAGAGGATGGGGGAGGTATGTAGATAGGCAGTGAGATAAAGATGGGGGGGGTAGAGAGAGAGAAAGCGAGGGAGGTAAGATGATGGTGGCAGTGTGTGATGAGGTGGGAAATGGGGGGCGGAGGGGAGGCAAGAGGGGAGTCGGTTGCCCATGGATACGACCCCGATATAATTTGATTTGTGGCAGCAGGAAGCAATGAGTGAGCGAGCGCGAAAGGAGGGAGGGGGTGGGCGATGGGGGTGAGACGGAGGGAGGGATGTGGAAAAAAGCGAAAGAGAAGAGAGAGAGAAACGAGGGCGAGAATCAGGACGAGGAGGGAGGATAGAAGGAGGAGGAGGGATGAGAGAGCCTTAAACCATGTCGGGCGCCGAAGGAAAAAGGAGCGAAGAGATAATGAGAGATGGGTGATTGTGGAGAGAAGTATGGAGAGATTGAGGTCTCCAATGGTTTTCTATTTAGCTTTCAATTCCTCCAGTGTTGTCTCCCCTATCTTATCCTATCCTACCTCTTTCATCTTTTCCTCGCTTTCTTTCCTTAATCAATCATTTCAATTACATCAGTTGAAACTGCGCTGCCATGGCAGAACCTGCAGCCAACAAATACAGTCCGTACAAAGCGCAGGTAAGACACAGCGGCTTTATAGAGCTGTGGATTCAAATCATTTTTATATATATATCATAGGATTGGTTTCGCAAGCAGCATTAAATGACAGTCGGTTTAAATTACATAACAGAAAAGACTATTCTTAACTTGAAAGAACTGCTGTTTGCTTTGTTTCTAAGTATTAAGCTCCCCCTCCTAGCCATATATAACATATAACATAAGTTCACTTGGAAAATAATGTGCTCTGATTCACAAAAAACATATATGTCCAAGATTAAAATCCTTATAAAGGGCATTACCTCCTTCTAAATCACTAAATTATACAGAATATTTGATATGTATTTTGTTATTTTCTAAAGTTTCCTTTGCTGGACACAAGATGCCTCCTGCTTTCACCTGTAAAGTCCATTTCTTCAAAGTGTATTTGCACTGGTGGCTTCAAAATTTCTTACATTACACTTGTATATAGTTTGCAATTTTCTGGACCAGGGTGGACTTACAAACTATTTGTGATTGTCACAAATCATGCATGCTAGGCCCCGCCTTAAATCAGATTTTCCATGAGCACAAGAAATTTCCACTTGATTTGTGAAAACATCCTTCTAAGTGTCAAAATCTGCCACAGACATCATTGCACAGAGAAGCTCAAACATCCAACTCCAGGAACAAGAAGAGAATCATGTTTGACTGAGGGGGGCTTTAAGTGTTAAAGGAAAATGTAGACTAGCAGCGTCTTGGATGACACACTGTAGTGCAGAAAAACTGCTAAAACTTCCAATAATGCTGCACTTCAGGTCACATCCCCCGCAATCAGTGCAGGTGTTTTAGCCTTTACGTCTGATGGTAAGTGTGTTGATGTCACTGGTGGGCGTGGCCTGAAGAGTTTCTGCCCCTTTTAATACCTTCAATTAATTCCATCATCCCATGTGTGTACACACTTTTATTTATTTGCATTTCTCCCACATCAAACACCAGATATTGTAGCGATACCTGGAGCTTTTCCTTCTTCCTCTTGTCTTAATCTTTTCTCTCCCTGTGTGTGTTTGTGTTTGTGCAATCCTGTGTGTTTAATCCAAACAAAGCCAAATCTCCCCGGATTGTAAATACCAGTTGGTTATAGCAGGGAAGCGTTTCTAAAGCCAACTAGCAGACAACAAGGGACCCTGTGCTTCAGCAACACTCCCAGTTCTGTTCTGCTTGTTCACAACTGAGGGGGCTCGTACAAGTGTGTGTGTGTGTGTGGAAAAGAGAGAACTAACGTGTGACAGAAGGAGAGGGTGGAAAACAGAGCGGGAGAGAGTGTGTGACATAGAAAGAGAGCATGGAAAAGAGCATAACAGAGTGTGAAAACGACGAGGAGAATGACTGTGACGGGAGAGAAAGAGTGAGTGGAGGCAAGAAAAAGCTTGTGTGTGTGATGTGCAAAATGCAAACTGAGTACTGAAAGAGAACATGTTTAGACACTGTCTAGAAGTCTGTTTCCTAAAACACACAGTACTTTCATACAATCAATCCGGTTTTTGTGCCAAGTACCCTCTGCTGCAGCCTCAATGCACAACAATGAAACAGTGATTTCGTGGTCTCTGGTCCAGGATGACAAGTTGCGTCTTTAAGGAATAGTTCACCATTTTAAGAATTTCGCTTTCTTGCCAAAATTGAGATTTTTTTTTTGAGAATTGTATTTTGCAGAATTAGTTTGTGTCATCTGTGAAGCACATTTCTGCAAAGATTTATGATGTACATATGTGAGCGTATCCGCCTATGCAGACACCCAGTGTATTATTAGAGGCATGTCGACTGTCCACCCTGCTGTCAGCGTCAGTCTTGGAAAACATCAGGAACTTCACTGAAGCTGACTGGGCTTGCTGCCTTTGAGACCATTAATAAAACTGTTTTTATTATGTATCATGACATTTTTATGGTATTGTGGTCATCTGACAACAAGAGCAGAGAGATTTATCACTGAGAACACATGCAGGGTGTGAGCAGCTTTAGTGAAACACAAAGTCAGCTATCACAGAGCGAGTCAGGGGCAACAGAAAAAGTTCTTTGTTGGTGCAAGTAAGCCAGACTTGTTTGGGAAAAGGCTGGTTTAAGTGAGTTTATGTGGTTTAGGTTGAACTTTGAGGGAAAGGAAGATGGTTATCAGTCTGTACTTTTTGTAAATGTACAATATCTGTAATCCGTTGCATGTCCCCGGGGCTCTGGCCCAGCTCTGGGCCCTCATTATCAAACATTTAGGGCAAAGGGGGCCTCTGCAAGTCATATTTTTCTTAACACAAGAAAGAAAACATCAAAAGGGTGAGATAATTCCACTTTAAATAAGTGTCAGTAGGGCGCCCGGTTAGCTCAGTCG
>NW_023339807.1:25505498-25529502 GCF_004916995.1 Morone saxatilis | reverse complement strand
CTCTCTACAGCTGTCCTATCCAATAAAACCATGAAAAGGCCAAAAATGAATAATAAGTATCAGTATAGACTGCTGCACTAGAAAATTACATTTTAATTTGTTTTAAATATTTTGCATTTCCTGTAAATTACTGATTAAAAATGAAAGATTTATCAACATCCAATTGTCTTTCTTCTCTTCTTCACCTGTCTTTCTTTGCACCAGGTGACGTTCACCAAGCGGAAGTTCGGTCTGATGAAGAAGGCGTATGAGCTGAGCGTCCTGTGCGACTGCGAGATCGCCCTCATCATCTTCAACCACTCCAACAAGCTGTTTCAGTACGCCAGCACCGACATGGACAAAGTTCTGCTCAAGTACACCGAGTACAACGAGCCGCACGAGAGCCGGACCAATGCGGACATCATCGAGGTAAAGCGTGGGAGGGGGGGGTGTGGTGGGTCAAACAACTGGAAATAAACTGTCATTACATTTCCCAAAAGGTTGAATTTGCCTAAATATAACACAGTGACATTGATGATGAAGTCCTCGAGTCAAGTCCAGTCCTTGTCATGTTTATGAAAGTTGGAAAATCAATTTGTTGTGTTCTTCTGTTTATCCTGGTCTCTGTTGGTTCAACCCACTACGAGTTTATTTTCCCCCAATGGGATCATTAAGATTGAACCTAAACTAATCTAATCTTGTCCTCTCCAGACTCATTCAGACTTAATTAAGTCTAGTCCAGTCTATCAATGCCAGTCCAGTTCATTACAATCCAGTCTGTTTAACTGAGTATGAACTGCTTCCCCATGTCTTTGGTCCAGGATGATCTGAAGTCTAGCCTTAAATCCAGCCTGGTCTTTTTTAGTAATAGCTTCTTTTTTTTTTTTTACAACAAATCTGTTAAAACTTCATCCCCACATGCCCAAAAGTTGTTGTATGTGCAAAAAGGAAACCAAAGTTACCATAGTTTCCAATGAATGAGGTCACTTTAAAGGTATAGTTTGACATTTTGGGAAATACTCTCATTTGCTTTCTTCCTGAGGGTCAATGTCACTCTTACGTCCAGGAGCCATTAGCAAAGCTTAGCTTAGCTTAGCTTAGCATATCACAATCAGAATCAGAAATACTTTATTAAAGAATGGAAGCAGCCAAAGGTTAAAAAAACATCTACTACCTACATGTTTTATCTAATATTTTTAATCAGTAGAAAAACCATTAGTCATTAGGCTAAGCTAACCGTCTCCTGGCTGTCATGAGAGTGGAATCAGTCCTCTCATCTAACTCTCGGCAAGAAGTGAATAAGCGGACTTTGCAAAATGTCAAACTATTGTTGAAAGGACAATGGGGAGAAATTGCAAATAAGATGCAGATTATACACCAGAGTCCCTTTCAAGACTGAAAGTGTTGACCCCTGTATATAACCCCCGGCACTCCCCTTGAGTCCGGTCCTGACCAGACTGCTGTTGTACACTATATCTTAGTGTAGACCGGTCCATTCCAGTCTAGTCTGGTCCAGTCCAGTCTGGTCCAGCTCTGAGCAGTTGAATCCAGTCTATCCCAGTGTTGTTTATGGCTGTACTTTGGCTGGCGTATTGCCTGCTAGCTTGCAGGGAGGGCAGAGGTAGGGACAGCTGGGCCTCACCCCTCCTCCCCGCCTTACCCCTCTGGCATCGGCACGGTTGTTACCCAGAGACCTCTCTGAACAACAACAACAACAACGACAGGCCAAAGGACGACGCCTGCAACCAATTGGAAACCACCTCGACACAAAATGGCCACCAGGTAGAAGAAAGGCCTGTCGAGCGGCTGAAAAAAATAGTGCTTGTTCATTTGCATATTGACTAGAAGAGAGGTCAGTGATGAGGTTAGGAGAGAAGGTGTGAGGGCAATCATTTAGTTCAGTTTTTATGTTTTTGTAATAGGAATACATTTTTTTCCTAACGTCTTTCCTCCCTGTGGGAAAAGGCTTCGCTGGAGCTCGTCAGGCGAACGCGGAGCACATTCACATGCCTTGCTGACCCTTTTATACATAATGGCCCTCTCATGAATTGAACACGAGATGGTTAGGTATGATTCAGCGAGCCGTGTACACTGCAGTACAGCACTTAGGCTTCATATGGAGCCTGGACTTAAAGCTGGATCTTGCTTGGCTTTGAATATTTTTCTCACTTGATGTTACACGAATTGCTGCAGGAGTTCACGATCGTTCAACCACAAACACTGTCAACATGAAGTCACCACCACTTATTTATTGTCATGTTGAAAGCTCCGGTTAAAGTCATATTCCAGCAACAACACACACAGCAGGGCAGAAAAAGTTATTAAAATGGAAGGTCTGCTTGTGATAGATTTAAGCCAATAAAATGAGTTCTGGTGAGAAAGTTAAAAGACCACAAAGTCTTAATCTGTTTCAATATGAGAATCGTGTGTATTTTTGAATTACTGGGAAATTTTGTCAAATTGGCCACATTATTTTGGAATAAAACCATTATTTCCACATCTGAAGCTAGGGTCTGATTGGATTAAGTAATATCTTGTGTTGGTAATAATCTAAAATGAGAACAGAGGAAAAATAATGATTTTAGTGGGAGTGAATCCCTAGGACTGCTTTCATCAGCTGCTCCTAAACTCCCACATCATCGCTATGCTAAGAAAACGAGAATATTCCAACAGAATTCCTGCCAGTTTTTTTATTTACAGCCTTTATGAACGAAACAGTACCTACCTGAGTCTCAGGAGTGGTGGTCTTTGGCACAAAATGATGAATTTTATTTCCCCCTTTTTCAGCCTGTTTTATCAAACAAGTTATTGGAAGAAGCCCATAGGCTTCAAAAATTGTTTGATTCATCTGGAAACCCCTGGGAGGCTCCTCCGACCTCTAACTACTGCTTCAAGGCATCACTCTTTTCCAAGTTATCTGAAGTTATCCACAAACATCTAAACCAATCGCTAGCTATCTGGTGTGCTGGAGGTGTTTTGAATAACTAATAGCCCCCTCTCCCTGCAACTTTTGCTTTGTGACTTCAACAAAAAGGTTAAGCGATTAATTTGTAGCATTCAAGAAATGACTTGATTACATTGTATGTCGTTATCAACCAGCTGTCTAACCTTTTAAGGTGTAATATTTGCTAAAAAATATCTACAAAGTTTGTCCAGTTACACGGACATATCTGAAATAATTGCGGCCCCTCGATTCACCCACGGCTCTTTTTTCAAGCCATGATGTTAACCCAGAGATGGTCTAAGGCTTTTGGTAAATGGTATTAAATTGTTTTTAATATCAAGAAAAGAACGGTAATAGTAGAAGCTCTCTGTACATTTCCACCAGAGAAATTCGGGTCTAGTTAGTTTAGTACCTGACCTCTTGACAAAGTTTGATGACTTGTTTTGTGAAGTGTGCTGTTTTTACATTCCCTTTTTGGCCTAATTGGCCTTATCTTCACAATTCTTCAGTTGTGGTGGAAATAAGGGGGGTGGATGTGACTTTTAGATTCTGGGTCGAAAAGGGGGCTTGAATTTTGTGGGCCCAAAGCAGAATACATCCAATGAGATTGAATCCAATAATGGAAAAAGTCCAATAAGGGCTGAAATCTCAGCGAAAGTGTTGGTGAAGCAATTTTGGATGTGAGTGGGCAGAAGGTACGAGTGAGGGAGCAGAGTTTGGTGCCACATTTTTCACCTCCACTTCCTCTCTTCCTGTCTTTCCTTCCTCCTAATCTCCTGAGTCACTCGGTCACGACCATTTCTCCCTTCTTTTCTTATCCTTCTCTCTCTGTCTGTCTCAGAGTGTCAGCAGTAAAGCCTTTCTGTAGGCTGTATCTCCAGCTGCAGATGGCTCTTAAGTGTATGCAAGTATGTGTGTGTGTGTGACGTGTGTGAGTGTCTGTGTGTGTGACGTGTGTGTGTGTGTGACAGGGCGTTGGGCTGCTTCGGGCCACATCAGCTCAAGCTCCACTGGCCCTGTTTGTGTGCGTACATGTGTTTGTGTTTTCAAGTGTGTCACTCTGTCTCTTTCTCTCTCTTTATGTGTGTGTGTGTGTGTGTGTGCAAAAATCCACCTCTCTCTCTCTCTGTTTGCACGCTCTGCAGTGGCCCATGAGAACGCCTCATACAATATTCAGGCCTGGTGAGCCTCTCGGTTGTGTGTCGGCCTCTGTCTGTCTGTCTGTGTGTGTGTTTGTGTGTGCGTGTCCTACATGAGCGCTTCCCCCCTATACCGGCCTGTATACCGCCCTCACACGTCTTCTCTGTAGGCCAGGAGGCATTTAGCAACTTTCGCTAGCGTTTGTCCTCAGCTGTCCCCTTTGCCAGATGTGCTGCAGCACACACCTCCTTGTTAAGCGGGTGTTAGCGTCATTTTCCGTTAATCCATATTATTTTCCATTTGCAGTGGCATTTTGCGTCATTGAGACTGGAAAAAGTCTACATTGGAGAAAAATAGCTAAATGCTAACAAAACAATATGACAATGTAAAAATCTGAAATGATAAACCTGTAAGGAAACTAGAAAATAGTTTATTTAGCTCTTAAATCTAGTGGAGAAAGTGGCCAATTCAGTTACACTATTCAAAGGATACAGTTATTAACATTTATATTATAAATGTTTCTTAATTTAAAAAAAATCTCATAAAAAATGTCACACAGTCTCACAAATGTATAGTTTATATAGTTTAAATGTGTAGAATAGAAAAGGCTCAGGAATATCTAAAAGCAACTGGCCTCTGTAGATTTTAACGTTACTCAAACAGAAGGGAATCGTGCATTTACTGGACTATTTTCAGTGGCGGATTAATCCACATTTGGGATTGACAGTGTGGCTCATTGATGTGTTTGACAGCAATGGAACTCTATGGCAAAGCGGAAGAAGACATATCAGCTTTTCGATCTTCACAAAACTTGTTAGTAGGATACATTCATTATTGGTTTTGAGATTTTTATGGGATTTGTTGACATTGAGAAAAATAGAGTATCACTAGACTTATTCTTTAATATAATACTTCATTATGTAGTCCCTTTATTCACCTCAAGTAAAAACAGAGCCAGGCTTTTATTTGAGACTGGCCTCTATTTGAGATTTTGTTGTTTGCCTGCTCCAGTTTCACATTAAAAGCTTTTCAGAGGTTTAAGGACGGTGTAATACCTTTACTTCCCTGGAAGGTTTATACTGTGAAACATTGACAGGAAGTGTTGAGTTTCATTAATGTTTGCTTAACATTGACAAAGAAAGTGGCGAAAGCAAAGAAAATCAATTTGAATGAATTTGTTCTATTTTTTCTCCAAACATTTATCTGCTTGAACAAACAAGCTGTTATATGAGACCAGATCATTGGCTTTTATTTGATTTAACACCTTTTTCATCATCATGTTTGTTTTAATTTAGCAGCAGTCTTATCTTTTCATAAGGTTTCTCTATCAGCCTCACAGTCTGTTGCGTGGGTCACATGGAAGCACGTTGTACATTCAAAGGCCACCACTGGTCACATGTATCAGAAACACTTGACATACCATGGAGGGAATTCAGAGTAGAACAGCCAGTGTGACAGTATGGATGAATTATACAATAATTATTAAAGTCGCAAGATTATCTGCACTGGCGCATGGTGTAACATCGCTGGTCGAGGACGGAGCTAAGATGTACCGAGTGACAGAGAGAGAGAGAGAGAATAATTGGATAGTCACAAAATGTGCCCATTTGCCGCTCTGCCTCCATGAGTCTCTCCAAGCAAGTGCTTTTGAGTATAAATTATGAAGTGTGGATATAGTCACGCAGGCACACACACACTCTTCCATGCACCCACATACACACTCTTGAGATTATGGCTTGTGTCTGTTCACCCAGCATGTACTGTACATGCACGGGGCAATGCTTAGAAGCACTTAAGTTCACATCTGTGTGTGTGTGTGTGTGTGTGTGTAAGCATGGACTTCATCACACGGGTAGACATTCCTTCAGTCCAATGCAAGGCTGAGGGGCAATGCATATGCAGACACAGCCTCTCTCTGTGATGCACGTGCTGCTTGAAAGACTGTGTGTGTGTGTGTGTGTGTGTGTGTGCGCGCAGCCTGCCTCTCCTGCCAGAATGTGTTAATCCGCTTGACTGCAGATCCCAATCAGGGCAAGGGAAGGAAGAGAGCGAGGGACAGAGGGAACACGAGCGAGCGAAATGCTAAAAGAGCGGCGATGAAGAGGCGAGGAGAGAAAGCAAGATGGGCGGAGAAGGGGGATGCCCTTTTTTCTTTAAGCAGCTCAAGGAAGGCAGATCTCACGGACGAGCCTCACTGGAGGGGCTTAAGCACTTCGGGCACCGCCCAGATCCTCCTGGGTCGCGGCCAGGGGAGCCTCACGTATCACAAAACACCACTTGACAGGATTCGCTCCTTAAGTAACTGATTCTATTGGCTGCCATAATGGACTCAACGCTTTAAACAAAAACTATACAACCCCAAAATAATCAACGGATGTTTTCATCTCTCTCCAGACTTGTACACCCATTAATTCCCTGAGCCCCCCCGTGCCCCCCTGAACACATACACACACGAGTTGGAGGTGTTGCCTCCCTTTGCCTGGAGATGCTAATCCTGCTTTGCTATCCAAACTCTGACGACCTCCTCCTAACACCTGTCATATCCTAATCTAGACGAGACGAGGTCACTGGAAGGCCCGTTCTTATACAAACATGATTTGTCAGCCTAAATCAGCTGATCACTTTCACCGGGATTCGTTTGAGTGAAGTTAGCTTCATTTTAACAGCGCTTTATCACAGAACTTAACAAATACTGTACAAGCCTGACAAGGTCTAACTATTAATGAAGCCAGGCCCATAGCTGCAAATTATATTGTAAGGGGTATACATTCTACAACATGTTGACTGTTTTCAGGAACAAACAAATATATAAATCACTATTAAAGGGATTTATAGGACCATGATCTAGGGAGATTACATTTACAAATATATAACAGAAAAATGTAATTTAAAGAATAAAACAATTTATTTGTGATTAACAAATAATTCACAGAATCTGGCATCAAATACAATCTGGTTTCTGTTTATAGTCTTAAGTAGTCCTTTTGAAATTCCAATTCCATTAATATTGTATAAAATATACTGTGAAGTCTATATTCTTTAAATGTTTTTATTTCTGCTCTTAGCTGCGTTACATTGATTATAAGGCAAGGTACAAAGCTGAAACATATTTTGTCATTGCCTCAAAACAGAGCGAGATGAAGGGTTAATTGGAAGTCATATCTCATTATTACAACAGCATTTCTACAGCATTTCAAGGTCAATGAATTCACCACCTTCTACAACGATGTCATTGTGCCACACAGTATTCTGTTCAGAACTGAAATCTTGATCCTCTTTGCAAAATGATTAATAGCTCTACAATGAAAAAGGGCCAAGACTCTATTAAAAAGATATACTGAAGTACTGAAAGTCTTTGATAGATGAATTAGTGATTCATTTCCAGACTCACTCACATATTGTAGAGATACTGAATGAACACCCACCCCCCCAAAAAAGTCTAACAAAAACAAACATATAGCATTTCTGAGCATTAATAAATCTGGTTTCTATCCAGAACAACCCCCTCCCCACCCTTTTGTTCAGCCTCCATTAGTGCAGGCAAAAGTACACCGATCAGGGCCAAGACATTATCTGTTTTGGCTGACAGGCCGTCTGCAGCCGAGGAGGGACGTCCCACATGGTCGGCTTCCTCTGTAACCAAGCAAGTCGTCCCAAAGCCTCCCAGGAGCCAGCGAGAGCAGAGGCCCATTAACCTCATGGATAAATAATTCCAGTCAGAGCTGCTGGAGGGGTAATGGCTATTTGGGTAGTGATGGCTTACCAAACAGAAAGTGTCAGAATTTAAAGAAAAATAGGGCCGAAGTACACAAACAAAACAGTTTGTATCTTAAATCTAACTGGACGACCTGATTAGTTTATTATGAAAAAATTGGAAATAACCTCATCGTGAAGGGAGATTGTTTTTACTTTTCAGAAGTCAATAATAGACAAAAGATGATATAATGTTGATGTGTTTTTCTGCAGTGTAGTTGAGTATTTAAATATCTTAAATGACTGTATCATTGATTTTGTACATGAAAAACAGGGAGCGTGACTAATTTCTTTTTTCTTTTTTGGTTTATCAAAAGGTGCCCTAAAAAGTATATTTAGGAGTCGGTGTTTAGTGAGCAGTAAACGAGACAATTTCTTCACGTCTCACAGCTCGGTAGGTTAGCGACAGAAGAAACAACAACTGCTGATCTATAATACAACATCTGAGCAGCCGGCGCTGTGGAGAGACTGTGGACATGTTGTCCCATATGACTGACTAGAGGGAGCTGTGTGTGTGTGTATGTGTGCGTGTTCTGTATGCAACACGCTACAATGGGACGTGACATTACTTTGTGCTTTGTGCCGACCAGAGCTGGGCAGCAGAGGCAGTGTCGGCTACCTCAGTTCTTCTGGGTCCACAATAACACTCAAACACACAAAGATTCAAACACTCTTAGTTTAACTTTTATATTTAGGGAAAAATGGAGTATCCACACGCTGGATTAAAACTCCCCAAACTTTATTGGACTCAAAAAAGGCAACATTTTGAACCTACTGGTAACATGACTGCACCAGATGGAACCGTCTTGGAAGTTGTCGTTGGAAACATTTTGGAAAAGGGCAGGCGCTTTTCAAAAGTACTTGGCAGGTGATTGGATGAACCATCTGTCTATCACCATCTATTACGGGCGAACTTCCGCCAATCAGATCAATAAACCATATATCGCAGTAAAACTCTTACCGAAGATCTTTTCCATCAAGAAAATACTTCAGTGTCATTCTTTGCTCTTCTTTGAATGAAGAAATACTCCACAGTTCTGATATAATTGAGGCTAGCAGCACCTACGCTAACCTCTTTAGCAGCCGTCATTGTTGTCTTCGAGCAGTCACGTCTTACGCACACCTAGCATTAAACCACGCCCGTAGCTCATGCCATAGCTGCCAGTACTTCCTAAAAGGAGGCTGATTGGTCTACAACAAGACCAATCAACAACTGTGGTTGGACACAAGCGCATAGCTTGAAGCCTGGCAAGATGGATTTCTCATGTGATTTTGTGATCTTGCGAATCCAGCTGCTTCGCAAGGTTAATCTACTTCATCAGGAAAATGAATAACACAGTGTACAATGTCTGTACCAGTGCAATGCTTCTTTAACGACTTACTTTGTGGGATACATTTTTCGAATGTTAAATGTTAAATGCATAAACACAAGCCGGCATACATGACAGTATTTTATTTTTTGCCGGGATAAAATAGTCAGAAAGTTTAATTTAAATCAAGAACTATCTCATCAAAGAAGAAGAAGAACCAACTTTCAGTAAGTTATGTCAGTTTTATTTATACAGCCCAAACTCACACATCTGCCTCAGAGGGCTTCGCAGTCTGAACATTATAGGTCATTCTCTATCCTTACACCCTCGATTTAGATCAAGAAAAAACACCACAAAAAACCCTTTAACTGGGGGAAAAAGTGGAGGAGAAATCTCAAGAAGAGAAAGAAAGGATCCTTGTTGTGTGTGTTCAGAGTAGACAGAAAAAACAAAAGGGGAATTTGGATATAGAGAACCAGAATAACTAAATTAGGTGCATCAAGTGATTAAGAATGTGAATCAGAGAAGACATTGTGCTACTTCCAGGTGCTGCCAAGCACTTTGTCGAACTTGGAACACAAAACAGCTCCTGTACCACAAACGCTTGGAAAGACAACAGAAGATTCCATATGTTTCCATTTCTTGAAATGTTTTGATATTTGGTGCTACAGGCACATTTCGGTCATTACTAAAAGGATGTAATAGGGTTTGATAACCGGCCAAAGAAAGAAGAAGAGGAAGAGTAAGAGAGTTAGGAATGAACAGCAAGAGAAGGGACGAGAATGAAAGAGGGAGAGAAAATATGATGGGAAAGCTCTGGGAACAGGTCGAGAGAGAGAGCAAGAGAGAGAGCAGGGCAAAAGAGGACAGAGAGAGAGACTGGTGGGAAAGAGACGATGAGAGAGAGAAGAAGGAAGAGAGGAAATGGGCAACCAGGGAGCCTTGCATATGGAGACATTACAAGAAAGAGGGAGCGATGTTAAGGGCGAAAAACACAGAAGGACGAGTGTGAGACTTTGCACTTTTCTTTGAGAGAGTGAGATCTGCGTTAAAGGTGGTGGGCCGAGAGATGAGAAGGCGAGAGAGAGAGAGACAAAAAGAGGGAGAGAGCAGCAGTGTTTCATGGAGAGCTGGAAACAGAGGTCGGGCGGACAGGCGGGTGGGCGAGCGAGCAAGCCAGAGGGGAAGGAAGGGAGGGAGGTGGGGGGGCGGGGCTTGTCAGCAGCCGCAGCCAGTCAGAGGCCGGCGTGGTGCTCTGCAGGGTGAATCTTACCCTGGCAACACAATAGAGGGGGAGAGAGAGAGAGAGGGAGGGAGAGAGAGAGAGACGGCGGACAGGTGAACAGATGGCTGACTGAGTGAGAGACAAGCTGATCAGTGGACTACAGAGTGTGTGTGTGTGTGTGTGTGTGAGAGAGAAAGAGAGAGCACGTGAATGTACTGTAACACAAATGTTCACTGTGAGAGAGAGCAAGCAGAGAAACAAAGAGAAACAGAGAGAGAAAGAAAGGGAAAGATGCCCATGTTTGCACTGTAATGTTCACAAAATATCAGTTGTGTTTACGTGAGAGAAAAAGGGAGAGAGAGAAAGAGAGAAGAAATAGTGTGTTTGTACAATGAAGGAATATAGAGATGAAGAAGGAAGTGCGCTGTGTTTACAGGAACATCAATTTCAGCTGTAGACCTTGAGAGTGAGGACATTATCGTAAAGCTAAGACTTTTTGTCTGGTCCTCACCTCGTCGAAAGGCTGCGTGAGGGTCAGCCCAGTGTCTCCAGGAGAGTTCGGTTCATATTGGATGATTCAGTACGGATTTATGTCCAGTAACCACTTTTAGTGCCAGTGCAGGATGTGTGTGGAAAGTAAGAGTGTGGAGTTCGGGGTTGGCAGATGGGCAACTTAATTTCCAGTCAGATGTGTACAATTAATTTGCCTCTTTATGAACCATCACAATCTTCTCTGGCCTCAGCCAAATGTTTTTAGTTGCCTAATTCTACCATAACCGTAGTTTGTTTGCCATAACCACAATTTTTCCCTTGCCTTAACCATACAGTAGTTGCCATGTGCGGGTATTGTACAAAGTAAGAATCTGAAAAAAGCTGGCATTTGATGAAACAAACATCACTGAACATAATCCGGGGGTTTGCAGGAACATCCAATATTGATGTTTTTGTCTGGGGATAGAGTTGAGAGAAGACTTGGATTTATGATTAATATAACATTGTACTCACCAAGGTAATTTCTAAGCTCTGGGAACAGTGCGACCTTTTTAAAATGCAGTTAACTAGTCAAGAAGCACTCAGACGATCAGAACCCACCAGGTTAGACAAACTTATTTGGAAGACAGACTGTGGGAAAAAGGTCAATTTGCACATCCAACTCAGTTTACTATGGATGTATAAGGGAAACTGAAACTGCCATATTAATTCCAGCTGCTCACTGGATGCATTCTCCAAAAAAGTGTTTAGCGCTTTGTTGGGTTTCTGCAGTTTTTGACCAAAACCTTCTTTGAGCTTAACTTCCTGATGTCTCCCTGCACACATGAATGCCTTTAGTCTTCAGGATTTTTAACATTTTGTTGGACCTAATGGTTAAAAAAAAAAGTCAATTTGTGCTAAGAAAAGTGTTACTCATCATTTTTTAGCATTTTCTTCCATAATGATTGTGGATGGGTAAGAAGTGTTTTTGCGGCAGTTTGCATCATGTGACCTGCAGTACCGGCTGTGGTCATTATGCCAAAAACAACTGACACACCCTGCGCTGTTCCCAGGGGCTAACCTTCTGATTTAACTTTGATGTACCATACTTTTTTTTACTTTTTTTTTTTTATTGATTTCCTGCGAATTTATTAGGAACATTTTAGAGGTGCTCACGTTCAAATTCACCTCCATAAAAAGAAAAGAAAAAAAAATTCTGCTTTTAGAAAATTGTTGATTATCTGATTGCTCGAGTTTCTTGCCATGTCAGACTCGCAATATTGTTACCATGTTCCAGAGTCTCAGCTATTTTTTTTGGTGAGCACAATGTAAAAAACATGAATAGAAGAGTGGTAATAAAGAGGAACTATCCTTTTAGGTTATGGTTTGGGTTGTGGTTGGGGTAAGACATGTGGTTGCGATGGTCAACATTAGGGTTACAGAACACCAGAATTATGTCACTGTACATCATGTCCTCATAAGTATTGAAGTACAAATGTGTGTGCATGTGTGTGTCAGTACATGTGAACGATGCACCAACATGGCTCCAGTGTCATCACAGTTTTGTTTGCAGGCTCTTTATCTCTTTGTGTCCTGACAGTCGGGGGCAGGAGGTCCACGCCCCAATCACATCCTCCATGCAGTCCTGTGTCACATGCCGTCTTTGTCATGTTGAAGTGGTTTTAGTCATATTTATTTTATTTTCCCTATGGTTCTTTTGTTCCCTCGGTTTTTAGGTCAGAACACATACATATCCGCACACTAACTGCCACTGCAGAGTGTGTTTTCTATGAACTGTGGACAACAAAGCATGTGGTGGCGGCTCCCGTGCGTTAAATTTGCATTAAGCTGCAGATCAGAGCACTGACTTGTTCTGGGGAGACTGAACAGCTGAATCAGGCGACTGTCTCCGTGTTGGAACAAATCTGTCTAATAACCCGTTTCTGTGGGTAGATAAAACGCAGCTTTGACACTGCGATAATAATAATGGCTTCGAGTTTTAATGAGATTCATATCAAAGAGTGCTATTGTTATTAAAACTGAAAGTCTCTTTACCCCGACATCCACATGGCATCATTACCCTCTTGCCCTCACCTGTTTTGAGGATTTAAGACTAATTCATGCGAAATTAAAAGAATCTCTGTCTCTGCCTCCTCGGGGTTTTGTCGGGCGCTATTGCAGGTACGCGTTACTGCCAGCTCTACTTCCGAGGCTGAATTGCATGCAGTTGAATCATCCTCACTTAGCAGTGATTGTGCGCGGTGGGAGTCGTGGAACATGTGCTTATGTTTTAATCAGACCACCACTAGACTGCAGTCACACTTGACATAGCATAATTAATTAAAGAAAATATAGGGTGTGTGAAGTATTGCGTATGATCTTAGAGTACTTTGTCTCTAATGGATAATCTGTGATATGATACATCTCATTCGTATAGTATCTATCTGTAATCGAGCCCTCAAAGAACCAAACCAGTGTTTTTGTTAGTTAGTTTTTAACTATGAATTGAATATAGGCAGCTGTTTTCCAACAAGTTCGCCATAACACCTTCATAAGGTCATAATATGTCAATATTGGGTTTACAGCTGGTTTCACTGTCCCTAAGTGCCCCCCCCCAAAAAAACAAAAATCAATTCTTGCTGCTCTAAGTATCTGCTAATAGCTTAACATAATGTACATAACTGAGTGGAAACCAATGGATGCCAAGAAAAGCAGGAAAAAAGCTACTTCTTAAAGCTCCAGGTTGTAACATTTAGGAGGATCTATTGGCAGAAATGGAATATAATATTCATAGTTATGTTTTTATTAGTATATAATCGCCTGAAAATATGAAGCGTTATGTTTTTGGTAACTTAGAATGAGCCATGTTGAACAGCCATTTCCACAGTAGTCCAGAGCGACAAACCAAACACTGGCTCCAGAAATTTGTAATTATGCAGAGTTTTGTGGCCATCATAGTTCCTCCTACACATGTGGAGGGAGATCTGCACCTACACACTGGTCCTTTAAATGCAACAACATGGTTAACCGTGATATAAAGAACACATGATTTGTAGCTTAAACATGTAAAATCACTTTGTGTTGAAAGTCTTATTTACTATTACTAATAACTAAAACTCATTATTTTAATTTGTTTCCAGTACAAATCAACTTGTTTCAAAATCAAGTTTAATTTCTTCTTGGAAATTCTTGAAAAAGCTGAGGAAGTCTGACATGATGCAATATTCTTTTTCTGCACTGGCAGATTTTGATGTGTTTTAAGGAAATAAGGTTTTCAGGACTCAAATGCAGATGGAAATGATTTGATAAGATTCAGATTTTTTTTTTGCAGTGTACTACAGTCTTTATTCCCTTCTGCTGATAGATTTCAAGCCGAGGGATTTTCTTCTTCTTCTTCTTCTTCATCTTATGCCACTCAGGGCTAAAGCTTGTATTTGGACCACAGACGGCTCTCCAGCTCCAGTTTAAGATCCATTTTGCTGCGAGGATCCGTCTGTTTGGCTGTGTGGTCAAGGGCCCACCAGGCAAAGCTACTTAACGCAAATCTCGTTTAGCAGAATCCTCTCAAAATAAGAGCCTGTATCTCTCTCTCGCTCTATCCCCCGCTCTCCCTCTTTCTCCTCTCGCCCTTTCCAAAGTGTGCTAACACTGACACAACCTGACTGCCGTTAGCCATGGCGCTAACACCACCGCGTGCTTCCTAACACACCCTTTACCCTTTTGCTTCGTTTAACCACTTTCCTCAGCGCAAAGCTTCACACCAATTAGTAACACTGCTGATTAGCCGGTGTGTAGAGGTGTGATGCCTCAGTATGTCTTCTGACATGCAGCTCAGGTTTATACATAGTTTCTCGCCCTGTAAAAGTGCCTCGGGCAGCTACAGCAGATCTTCTACATTCGGTAAAGATGGGGGTGCTTGTTTTCTAAAGCCACATCCTTTGATTTCAAAGCTTTTCTATTTGAAATTTTAGTCAGTAGTTTCTTCACCCTTTTAATCCGTGACTTCCCGAGAGCACCTGCTGGGTGAGCAAGTTCGGATTCAGTTGTAATAACTTGCTTTCACGTGGGCGGCAGATGTTACGAACACTGACCTCACAAATCAATCGAGGATTATCAGAGGTTGAGAATGTGTTATCTGCAGGGCCCTTTTCTCTACTTCTTGAAGACGCAGCTCGAAAAAAAACACAACATCCTTGTATGTTATCACCAGGGTCAAACAGTTCCATCTGACTTTCACTGCTTCATTTTTATACAATGAACCGTGTGGGAGTCAGCAGACATGTGCAATCAAGATGGTCATTTGTGTTTTTGTGAAATCAAAGTGTGTCTTAAAAATCAAAGTGGTGATCCCAAAAATGTGCACGAAAAATGAAATGTAAATGTGCCTCCTCCTTCTCCTCCTCTACCCCTCTCTGAACGCTTCAGACGTTGCGAAAGAAAGGCTTTAACGGCTGCAACAGCCCCGAGCCCGACGGGGACGACTCCATCGACCAAAGCCCGCTAAACGAAGACAAGTACCGCAAGACCGAGGACCTGGACAGCCTCTTCAAACGCTACGGCGTGAGTACCGTCACACTTTTGTCACCTTATCTAACCTACCCTTTCTCTTCTTCTCTTTCTCTATCTACCTCTCTTTCTCTCTGTGTCTGCCCTCTTCTTCTTTTGTTTGGGGAACGAAGGCTCTGAACAAGAAAGAGCACCGGGACTCTGAGAGCCCAGACCCCGAGGAGCCCTTCTCCCTCACCCCCCGCACTGAGGAGAAATACAAAAAAATTGACGAGGAGTTTGATAAAATGATGCAGAACTATAGGCTGTCAGTGAGTACCGTGCCCCCCCTCCACCCCCTCTGTGTAACCCGCCCCCTCCTCATGCTGGTACCCCGCTGCCGGAGGTTTTTCCGGCTGCTGATGGCGGCCTGACTACTCACAGAGCACTCGCCTTCACCATTCCCCACCCCTTTACCTCCTTCACTTCACCTCTCACCAACAGCACCTCCCCCCACCCACCAAATCACTACCCACAACCCCCTCTGATGGTGTGTGCCCGAGCAAGAGAGGTAGGGCAGAGAGGCCGGCCTGACTGACCTGAGGGCAAACTTTAAAAACCAGGGCAATTATTTTCATTATCAGTTAGCCTGCAGATTATTTTCTGTTTGATCGGTTAATAGTTTGGTCTATAAAATAAAAAAATATTTTAAAAAATCCAAGCCCAAGATGACATTTTTTTATAAACAACAATCCAAAACCCAAAGATATTTAGTTTACTATCATAGAGGACAAAGAAACGCAGCCTCACATTTTAAAAGCTGGAACAAAGTGATGTGGAAAAATGTGCATATCAAAAGAGTTGCAGATTAGTCAGTTGATTAATCAACTAATCGTTTAAGCTTTAATTAAAACCCTTGTCAGTTACACTATAAATTACCTTTCTTTAAGAAGTTTCAAATGTCAATTATCTTGATTTTTATGGCACAGGTTGTCTTATTTCAAGACCGTTCCTATGCTATTTTTGAAATGCACATTGGTGACACATTCCACCTGTGCTGACAGATTTCATACCTTGTTTAATAAGAATGTAACTTCTAGGACTCCAAAAGACAATGAACTTGTACATTTTTTTGCAGTGCTGCAGATATAACTTTGTGTGAGTTGGAAAACCTTATAAAGCAGTATAACACCAAATAGGGCATGCTTTACTGTGATTATTCATCTGAAGTTACAGTCATCACAGTGAAGAGCATCCTCAGGAGTATTATGGCTTTAATACACTGTTTCTGGTGCCTCTGCAAGTTCAGTAATGTACAAGAATAAACAACAGAAGGAGAGGAGTGCTAACTAGGTCCCCAGTTTTCACAAAAGTTGGCATAGCAACCAATATCACAGAGGGAAATGCTTTATGGCAATAATCAACACGTTTGGAGCATGCCTTTGAGCGGTGGGATTGCTTGGCTGAAAGTACCAATTGTGTAATACTTAGCAACACTAAAGAAACAAGTGTGCAATTGCAGACACGCTGTACGCACCAGGGGAGTTTATTCCTGACATTATGCAGGTAACAGAGAAAGCCAGGGTACAGTTGCTAACTGCTCGTCATTTACAGTATTACTGAGGTCACTTTGGTCCCAGTGTAGTCCTGCTCCTGCGACTGGATGTGCTCCTGACATTATCCAGGTTCTGTCTCCTGACTGGCACTCTGCCAAACCCCTTTTACCGCTCCACTCCTGTGCCAATTTCACTGTGATTCATTTTTCCTCCGTGCTCAATAATGCCATTAATGTCACTTTAATGAGTAGCACTCAATTTACAGCCCTTCTTCCTGTCTGCCTGCTCCTCTGATTGGTCACTTGGGATGGGACACAGTCATGTTGAGGCGCTGGAGGAGAGTTGGACAGCAGTTATTCCTTAAATCATACATTGGCTCCTACGGAAAAGTTTTTTTTTTAACAATCTGGGTCTTATTTTCATAGTTCTGGTCATCTTCTACCTCAATAAATTTGTTTTTTTAATGTAATTGTTGTAATCTGGAGACACAGTCAGATCAGACAGGTTGTAAAAAACCTTTGCCAGCCACTCTTCTGCCTGTGCGAGCACTACAACTTTCAGTGACTTCTATAAAGTATACATAAATGTGAACATAAAATATATGCATTGATAGATTAGACTCTCATTTTAAAAGAACATTAAAATAAGTACAATACATGGCAGAAAGCATACAACCGGATCCTTAATCCTCTTTGAGCGAGGGGGCATTAGTGTTAAAATATAATTATTCATAAGTGAAACTGAGGTAAACACACCCAGAATGCCCATTAAATACATCCATCGGATAGAACTGTCAATCAGTCAGGACCAACATGATGAACAAAACTACATAAATAACACCCAGGCAGGAAAAAAATTGACTTTTTATTTGAAATATACCACAAAAATGTTGTTAGTAATTGCCGTCATCTCACATTTGTCAGAGCAGGCCTAACAGAGAAAACGAGCCCCTCTGTCATCTGCCACGACAGAAGAGTAGAATTCAATCTACCGCCCCTGAAGAGCCACAGCTCTTGGCGCCAACATTTGGATGCTAGCCGAACGCCGCTAGCGGGTAGCATCCCCACCACCACCACCACAGTGCCCTTCAGCCGTTGCAGCCTGCCCAGTTTGCCCAGCACACCTTTCACAGGGCACCAGCAAACGGAAGCATACATCACCACCCACCACTCCTCCCCTCAGCATCATAATCCCCAGCATGACAGCTAGGGGCCGGGATATACAAGCCTAATCCCACTTGTACTAAAATACCTCCTGAGGTAGGGAGAAAGTGGCGAGGGACACTTGGCTAAACAAGCCCCGAGCTAACGTATCTGTTCCTGTTACACTGGCGCTGTGGTTGGCGAGAAAAAAGGAGGGTTTTTTTTTACCGGAGGGTCTCTTGTTTGATCCGTTTCTGGCTCTGAGATTCTGTGCCCGGGAAATTGAATAAGAAATAGATTTCTTCCTTTAACAACTAGCGCCGTGGTGCCCTTGAGCAAAGAGCCGAACGTCTTGTATGTCTCCTGTAGAGGCTCGGTATGAATGTGAAACATGGAACTAAAAATGCTGCTTGAGCTGCACAGTTAATCACATCAGATTTTTGGCTTCCACATTGAATAATCAATAGATTCTGCCATTTTTTGTGCTGATGCATTTAATTTAATTTAAAATACTCGAAAATAATCTCAAATGTAGGACGTTTGGTAAAATAATAACTATATAAAAATATCCATTCTAATTGACAGCAGGTCAAGTTGTTAGAGACAAAATTACATTTTAACCACTCAACAGCTGTTATATAAACTGTGGTTAAATTAACTCTAAATTAATTCACTAATTTGTAGAGGTTAATGTATGAAAAACCATCATTATTAATGTAATTCATAATCATTATACTATACAGTATATGTGAGTTACCTCAGTAGAATATACCATTTGTCTTAATAGACTCTTAGTACTGCATGTTTCCTGTGAGGAGAATAAAGCAGCCGTATAGGAATATGTTTTCATCTGGAAACATTAACAACCTTCAGTATAGTACTATTTATCGAGCTGATTCTCTAAGGCATTGCATTTATGTGTTGTGGGCCTCATTTTGTAATTTCACACCGTTTAATCATTTGTGTTCAGAGCTGCAGATGAAACGGTTTTGAATCAGACTCAGAAGGCAATTTCTTTCAAATATTCAAATATTAGAACAGTTGGAAGGCAATAAAAGTGATGGAGACACATGAGGGAACGCAACAAAAGCCCAATTTACTGGTCAACTGCTGTGACGTCTAAAGGTCGCCCAAACACTTCTCTAATGTTGCCTCTGTGTTCAGATCCACAGCTGCTAACAAATCCGATGTGACAATACTAAAGTTGGAAAAAAAAACTTTCAAAGGCTTCCAGGACAAGAGGGAGGAAAAGGGAAACTAGGCCATGAGTTAAATTCATTCTGATTTACCCTTGCATCCAGGAAACACACCCTTGTTGAGCGAGCTCCTCTGAGGGAAAATAGGTTAGCTTTCTCTCCCCTCTTTTTGTTCTCTCCACACAGAAGAGGCCTTCAGCTTCCTCACACGAGCCTCCGGGAAAGCTCCCAGTCAATTATTTACCTAACAGGTTCTGTGCCTGTGTTAAACCTGCAGAATGACGGGCAGGGCCCAATTAACCCTCCTGTCTGCTATTAGGAGCATCGGGTGTTAAATGAAGTTGGAGTGGGTAGATGTAAATTCACTTGTAATTTGCCAGAAACACGGATTAATGCTCAGTGGAGCACAGTGCAGAGCAGGGTGAGGAGGACACGTTTAAAATTCATATTTAGAGAAGAAGTGAAGAGGTTTTGTAGTTATGTCACCAATCTCCTAGCAACCAAGAGCTGGCACCATCATGGAGGTCTTGTTATGACCATTACAGACTGGCGATGAAAAGAGAGGTATCTAAAGAGGACTGTTGTTGTGTGGCTGCAGTTTCAGTTCTATAAAGAGTCTCTAAATCAGAACTTGTCAGCACAGCGAGCCTGGAGAAAGCTTTATGTAACTAACTAGCCAGCAGGAAATATCTTTCAAATCAACAAGCATCTATCCTGGCTGACGACTGCTGAATATTTACATACAAATACAAACTTATGCAAAAATAAGTTGGGTATGAGAGAGAATGATTAGATTCCTGATACAATTAGACTGATGTTAACAGGGCCAGAAATAGAAATAATAGAGGTCATAAATCCAAGTCCCTCCAAGGAAATTTAACCAACCAAACTCTGTAAAATATTTTAAATCATTAATTTAATCGTTCAAATATACTTTCTGTAAATGCAGTCTTCCTGCTTTATGATCTGATGCTAATAATTTTACATTTTATCAACCTAGTTTTTTTCCTATAAACAGACAAGTTTAGTTTAAATAATGTTGGAATTGGCCCTAAGAAAAACCCAAACTGAATTCTGTGTATAATTGTAAAATTTAAACTTTAATTGTAAACCTTTCAAATTTAAGAGAAGTTACAAACCACGTGACTTCACTGTCTTAGCTATCGCCCTATCGCCTAAATGCTTTATTCATTCTGAATTTTGAATAACCAACATATCATACACATACATTCTTTATTTCTTTCAAAATGTTCTTTAATTTTGTACAACATAACAGTTCAGTCTGCAAGGTCTTAAGAAGTCCAATAATCTGAATTTTAGGCCATAAAAATGTGCTTAATATACTTTGACATAATTGGATTAATGAAGTTTTCTTCACTTGTATAAAGGTGCATTTTATATTGCAATAAATTTGTTTTTGGGAACTTTTTTGGAACCAATGCTGATTTTCCTTCATATCATTCATACTTTTTTTTGCCGGTATGGTCATAAAATAGGTCTTACATTGCATTCATAATGGTCTTAAAAAAGGTCTTAGATAGTCTTTAATGTAACCGTAAATGTACAGGTTCGATTCCCTCGTGTTCAGCAAAGACACTGAGGCCCGTCCTGTTTGTAACTCTGGTTTAGAACTAAAGACCTAAATAGTGAAATGTGTCAGGCTGTAGACAAACCCCGTGAGGATAAATCTTCTCTAGTGCTGTATGCTCCGTGTTTACACACCTCCGTCCCCTCTGCACTAACCCTTCACCCCCCTCATTCATCCCTCCATTTATCCATCCCCTCCCTTTTCCCTCTGCTTGGCCGGTGTGCAGTGGTGCAGTGCTGTTAGCTGCTATCTTCACCCGCCCTGGTCACCACTTACTCTACAGCACTGTCTGTGCACTCTCCTTGCAAACGTCCTCTTAACACTCTGATGGGTGAATTTTCTGTTGAATCTCAGAAAACTGGAAGAATCAGGAGTTTCTTTGGCTACTGGTTGCAAGTACAGACTGGAAAAGACTCCAGCAATAAAATATCATAAAACATAGGGTATAGTGCTTCATTTTACAGCACTAAAAGTTTTGTTATAATTTCCACAAGGTTTTCTGGCTCTATGTAACTGTGGATACTATTTTAGGAGAAGTGTTCAATAATAAATAAATACGTGTTTTCTTTCAAGGAAATCCCTATTTTCTCTATAATTAGATTCAAAAGGCATAGTTCTTTCCATAAAACTCCATACTAAACAGCTAAGACATTTTGAACCCTTTAAAATGAATCGATACCCAAGACAAAATAGCATCCGCTTCAGCTTTAGTCATCTTTTCACGTTTTTGTTCTCTTTCCCCTCCTCTCTCCCTCAAAAAAAAAAAAAGTTACAAAACATTTCAGAGGGAAAAGCGGCAGAGATCGAGGGCAGGAAGGTGCCCTCGTCCTCCTGCGTTAAACTGGGTCCCAGGCAGTTTGAGTACAGTACAGTGCAGCACTGGCCCATATTCTATATATAGAAGTCCTTCTTTCAGATTGAGTTGGAACAGGGTGAAATGGGTCGGATGGCTGGACAACCCGAGGTCCTTGCCCTTGATTTTTTTGCCCCTGGACTGTCTGGTCATCTACTTTCAGAGGTCAACTCAGGTGACGAAGTAGCCCATTTAAAATAAAAATAGTAAATTAAAGTAGTAAAGAATAAAAAGTAGTTGAGTAAGTAGTCTGTGTTAGATGAGGCATTAGGCTTCAAGATGTTGTTTTATTAAGCAAACTCCTGCATAAGTATTTAATATGTTCAGCAACATCTCACACACTGTAGGGTCTGTCCTCATGATCCCAGTGGATGAACACATTTCAGTGGGGGTGGTAGGATGTAGCTGGAATGTGACATGCACGCCATGAGATGTCACCAATAACACGATGCAATAACCCGCTGCTGCGACGAGAGTTTTAACCTGGCATGAGATGTGAAAGGCGACACAGCTTTTTGGCCTCTCCACCAAGCCACCTTGCATGCTAAAACTGAGCGTCTCTGTGTGTGTGTGTGTGTTAGAGAGACATTCAATGTGTGTTTGCTTGAAGAGTTAATTTCCAAAACACTCTTTCTACAGTTTGAAGAAAATCTGTATGACTTCAACTGTTTATAATGTTTTTGCATATGTTTAATTAATGGAATACAAATGATGATACTTTTATATTGTTTGTTAATTGCATTTATTTCCTGCTACAATAGTGAATCCTGACAGGAAAACAAAGGGTGACGGATGTGATGTGATGTAACTGATCTCAAGTCTTGCAGGTTTATTTTTATTTAGGGAGTGAATTTTTTTTATTTTGTGCTATCAGTCATTGAGCGTAAGTTAGTGTTAAAATGATTTTAAAATAATACAATACTTCACTTATTTTGTGTATGTATGAAAAAGTCTCTTCTAGGCATGAGGCGATGTGAACATTGCGTGTCAGGATTATCCTGGCCAGAATAATTGCAATTCACGATATCATCCTGATAATTATAACTTATCAATTCATCGTAGTTTGAATCAATAAGGCGAATTTCTTCACTTATTTTAATCCTTAATATTCACTTATTTTAAGAAAATGTGTTTCTGAAGACACATTAAGAGACAAAAATAACCAGATAGGATGGAGAGTTTGGCAGTGCTAATCATATTTTTCCCTTTTAAATACTATTTTTGCAGTTGTAACACAGGATATGAGATTAGAACATTGGAGTGGGACAGGTGGTGTCTTATATAATGATATAAAGTCTCATCTGTTTTGGAAAGACTCTTCGTGTTGTGATTGGTTCTGTCGGTGTGACTGTGTGTTTCTCACCTGCGGGCTCGTTTGCACTGCTGCAGATCACTAACTGATCGCCTGTCCATTACTGTATACATGATGTATGTGTTTGTGGGGAGGCACACATCTGAGCCCCACCTTCTTCCTGTCTCTCCACCAGTCTACAGTCCCACAGCCCACCTTCTCCATGCCAGTCACCGTGCCAGTATCCAATCAGAACGCAGCAGCGGCGGCAGCCCTCCAGTTCAGTAACAACCCCAGCGGCGCCCTGGTCACCACCACCTCCTTTGTCACCTCCACCCTCACAGACCCCCGCCTCCTGTCGCCACAGCAACCAGCTCTGCAGAGGAACACCGTGTCGCCAGGGTTACCACAGCGACCTGCGAGCGCAGGTAAGAGACGGGGTGAAACACAGCTGGACTGCTTTGGTTAAAACTGTTTCTGTGCAGTTCCGCAGCATGCCGGAGGTCACGTAAATCAATCATTTGTGGCCTTTTCATAGAAATGAACGTCCAGTTTCAATACTCTCAGCTGCTGATTGATCCGACCAGTATAAAGTGCAGCTTTATCCATTTCTTGTTTTAAATGCCAAGTGATCTGGTAGCTCTCTCCTTCAATAATCCCCTGATGCACAGCAGCTGATAAGCGTCTCTGAAAGCAGCAACAGCAGTTTGAAACAAACTGAAGAAGAAAAAAGACAAAAACTCCAAACTTCTACAAAAGAAGATTGAAGGAAAAAGACTTCAGAGTGCCACCCACACTGTTTGATTGACAGGTGTTCTGTTGCAGTGGAGAAACAGCAAAATGGAGACAATATTCAAAACATGAAGAAACTCAGAGTTCCATTTAAATTCAGTGTTTAAAGGATCATTTTTAAAACAAGGCTCACATGCCTATATGTATATTGAACGCACTGTTGTGACTCTGAGGGTTCCTCCAGTCCATACTGGCCGCAGAGAGATCAAAGAGTTTGTCCCAAATCACTTACATTGAGATGCCTTTATGGCCAGTATTGACAGGAGGAACAATTACAGC
>NW_023339807.1:25478901-25505360 GCF_004916995.1 Morone saxatilis | reverse complement strand
TATTTTATTGTATTTTAATGTACCTGGCTGCTATGACGACCCAAATACTTAGATAGGAAAGATAAAAAAGATAAATAGGAAGCTAAGGTGCAAAGAGTTGTAGTAGAAAAATGTTAGGCCTTCAATTTGAATTTGGCTTCTCTGTTGATTTCCTGTCCTCATCTCCTCCATAGAGAACTCAGTAACATTAAGCTACTAATCCTGCTAGCCAGTATTAGCAGTCAACTGTTGGCAAACGAGGATTATAGCATGTTACATTCAGGGGTAGAGTAATGTAAACAGCAGGCTGAATAAGGGCTTCATTTTCCCATTTTAATGGCACAAAAACTATACAGTATCTTATTTCATTGTACCTTATTAGGTTAAAGAAGGAAGTTCATTAACAAACACACAGTTTTGAGAATCTTATTATAATTGAATAATTGATAACAGATTTTTATCTTTTAGAATATAGGATTTGAATTACTCAGAACATGTGATAGTTTTATGTGGAAAATCGATACAATCCAGTCACTGGTGTGTATCATGTGGGAGGATCTATTGGCAGAAGTGGAATATATTATTCATATGTATGTCTTCATTAGTGTATAATCACCTGAAAGTGAGAATTGTTGTGTTTTTGTTACCTTAGAATGAGCCGTTTATATCTACAGAGAGAGCGGGTGCTCTTCTGCGGAGTCTGCCATGTTGAACCGTGGTTTCTCGTACACGCTTGAAAGGGCGAGCAGTTATTCGTTTGCTGGCAGTCTGCAACTCCCCCGGCTAGATGCTCCTTTAGTGGGGCAATTACCAATTTCATCAAATAACCACTAAGTCTGAGTAAAAACTTGAAAAACAACTTAAAGTAACTCCATGACCACTGCACACTCGGCTATATTGCGTTGAATGCTAATCAGCAGCATCCGTCAACCCTCTGTGTTATGATTATGTGACTCATATCCCTGTTTAAAGTTGTGACTGCTCAGTGAGTACAGTCTTCCTGTGTTCAGCTTCCTTTATGCATAGTTTGTTGTCATGTTTATCAAATCTGTTCCCTTTGGCGTATTAGATAATTGTCTTTTAGCATCTTCCATAGATCATAGGTCATAGTGCCAACTGTCTCATAGCTGGAATGATTTGAGCCACCTTTGTAGACACGGTTGTCATGGTGATGAAGTTACTTAAAGACCTTTTTCATAACGTGTAATAGGTGCTATTTTGCTGTCCTCTTCATGTGGAGTTTATGTAACAACAGTTTTATAAAGAATTTTCTGAGCTGAGAAACGACGAAATGACCAAAGAAGTAAGTGTGTGTCAGTGTATTGATGTCCAGTCTCCATGTCAGTGTGAGTAACTCCTGTTTGCTCAAATAAGTGCACACTGCCTTATAATGACAGAAATCCATCATTTCTTTGGCTGAAGCTGGTACACTCCTGCGTACGCCCGCTGCCTCTGTGTGGCAAACCAATCCTTCACCCTCTGACTAAAAGGATTTGTGCCCCATTTTTGCGTCTCAGACAAGGTTACTTATCAAGCTTTGTTCCGACCAGCGTAATCTCATTGTAAGTCAGAATTAGGTGATGTAACGCGCAACAAATGCATTACAGCATCTTTCATAACATGCCGTTCTCCGAGGCAAGAGGGTTTCACATAGCAGTAATGGACGCGTCCCCCCACCTCCCTCCCTCCCCTCTTCCTCCTCATAACCTCAGCCGTGCAAATGCTCCGCTGTACCCTGCTATGCATCCCACATTACCAGAGATGTATTGGGTTCATCATGTTTGCTTATTGGTGTTTTTCCATGCGTCCGTCCAGCCAGATATTTTTCAGTCACCCTTAATGACCTCGAGTTTCTGCCTTTCTAAAGAGCGTTTGAGCCAAAAACTGAATCCGTACCGCAACAGGGAAAATAAGTGTCAGTGCAGAAAAATGCTGTCTGCTGTTTGGAAGAAAAATGTTTGCTAGAATGAAGATAAAAGTATAAAAACATATTGTACTGCATGGAAATATTTTTTGTTGTTGTTTAGGGGCAGAGACAATTAATCTACATTGACATTGTAAATTGATTTTTATTTTCAGTGGAACAAGCTGTAAACACAACACTGACTGAACCAAAACAGTAAAGTCGTGGGCCAAAGTGAACAATGCCAGTGAACTAGAAGACGCTGAAGTGCTGAATAGAACTGAGATGAACTGTAGAGTCGGGTGATAAATCACCACATTCAATCCCTTTCACATCACACAAAGTCATGTGATCCATTCTTTTTATAAAAATATTGATTAGTGCAGCTTTACAGAACGTCAGTGTAAATGTAGCGGGTTTAGCTCATGAGCTAATTTGCACCATTAGGTGCAAACGGACTGGCTGTTAATGTTTTTTTTTTATTTAAATGTCTCCAAAGCATCAAGTATTGAACAATGTAAAGTTGGCATTGAATCCTTATTTAAACTCATTCTCATTAAAGTGTAACACTTTTTAAACTTCATACTATTTTATATTATACTAAAAGGATGAAAAAAAAAAGTTAGTAAGTGTTAGTTCAGGCAGACCACTGAACCCACGTCAGCTGCTCAGCATCAGCTGTCTCATTCATTCTCAGTATCAACAGCTTATTAATGCAGCATTGGCTACCAGCTGACATTTGCCGTTTGCTCCCTCCACCACTTTGGTATCAGTGTCTTGCTAAGCCCTGGCGTTCATGAAGGTTTACAGCCTTCTTTGAATGTGTACTTTAATGTGTTGGGGTGGGATTGGTTCTCCCTGTAGGATCTCCGTTGCTCCAATTCTTCGAACGCTCTATTAAAGCATGGAGCCTTTTGAGACACATTTAAAGGTGGGGTATGTGATTCTGGAGAAATCACGACAAATACCACGATATAGTGTGAATAATGGCACAGCAAGTAACCTAACTAACGTTAGCTGCATTGTAGGTTAAAAGAGAAGGCAGTTCCCCAGAGCGAGCACATTGCTCCAGACTGCAATACTCACAACTCCAGCTACTATAGACACTGATAGCTAAATCTTTAAAACAATACCCAGTCCTACTTCTAACACGACAAAGAACACACTATATATTATACAGGGTTCCCACTCGTTTTTCTTGACAATCTAGGACAGCACTTGCTTACAGAGGGGCGATATAAACTGCAGTTTTTGACAAACTGACTACATTAATTTGGCCACAGCCCATAAGTAACAGTTTAAATCGACTAGAACTTATATTATTTTACAGAAAATTAAAGTGCATTACACATACAATTACCCTCACTGTGCATGTATTTATCACAGCAACAAGAAATGTGATCATTAATGAGCTGTGTGCATGGAGATATGAGAATTTAGTTTTCCAGGATGCGTGGGAACCCTGATTATAGAGGGAATTCTGTGACTTTACTTAATCTCGATTATCTTTAAAAGACTTCCAATAACGATCATGCATTTTCAACAATTTTGTTTTTATTATATATCTTTTGTATTTGTATCTTAATAACAATTGGTCGTAAGTGGCAACCTAGACTTTTTTCTAAATGAGTCACCAAATATGACACAAGTACCATTCAGAACTGATAAAACCGCCACTCAGAAATTAGCTGGAAATGCAGAATTGAAACCAATTATGGTCCTTCATCGAGTGAAGTAAGTGTCGACAGCAGAAGCGCTTTTTTAATGACATACTTGATTTAATGATATTTTTCAAAATGGGACATGCAGCCTTTTAGATTAGTGCTGTTCAGATTAACTGTTTAATATGAAATAATCTCAGCGTTGTTGTATTTAATGGTCACGGTGTGTTCTTGTGTCCCAGGTGCTCTGTTAGGAGGAGATCTGGGGAATTCAAACGGAGCGTGCCCAAGTCCAGTTCGTAAGTAGTACTTTTATTCGCTACGCTTTTTAGAACAGTTGAGTTTGCACTGGCAAACACAAACACACACACACACACACACACTTATATGTCATCCACCCTGCCCCATTCTGCTTTCTGTATTTTAACTGGAAGCTTTAAAATGGAAATGATTTTTGAGTCTGACTTACAGGCAGAGCGACGCAGAATATTTTATGTGTGGCAACAGGCGGTCACGTGTGCTACAACTCAAACACAGTCACACACACACACACAAGCACGAAAACACCTGTTGACTGGCGACAGCTGAAGGTCACAGCACAAGCTGCTTGTAAACAGTCCAAAGAACAGAATGGGTTTCAGGTTGTACGAGGAGGAGAGAGGTTGAAAAGAGGAACAGAAACTGACAGAAAAGTACAGAGGAACTTCCTCAGCTGCTTTTGTGTTTGGTGTTGTTTTCGTGAATGTGTCCTGGAAACCAGAACTAAGTTGAATAAAAATTTGGAAATATTACTGACCTAGTCCGGTGTGCCAGCTGGTACAAATGCCTGAATATGAGCTCAACATTGCGTTCCTGTCACCAGTATTGCCAACCCATAAAACCCAGTTCCAGACTTGCTTGACTGATTAAAGCGTTTGTCATCGATTTTCTTTTCGACTCCAATTATAATGTCAAAATGACTTTACTCTTGTGGCACTCAATAACCCATATTTTTAATATGAATCTAAGATGATGGCTAAAGCACTACTTCATTCCTGTATTCTGTTATAGTTCTATAATCTAAACAAGTTCTACAAGTTGGAACTGCATTTTCCTCCACCGAATCACACACATACAGAAACACATCTTCCTATTTACTGTTATTGGTATGCAGCCATGCTGTTTGGGTTTAATGTGCTGAGATTTTAAGAAATGTACTTTTTATTCTAAGAATTCAGTGACTGGAATTTCATTTGTTCTGCTCTACACGTTGAAAAGCATCCAGTATTGTTGTGTTGTCCAAATGTTCGCGGACCTCACTGTGAACATTAATTGGGACTAGATAAAGAAAAAGAAAAATAGACTGGAGAAAAATGGAGCAGATTTCAGCAGTCAAACAGCTGACTTCATGTTCAAGTTGATTGGAAGGGGGTTCTTTGGTTTAGTTTTGCCCTAACCAATCAGTAGCGAGTGACGGATCAGTCCCAGTGCTATCTTCAGTCAACACCAGTACTGCAGTAGTGGTTGGTAGGAGCAGTCAACTGAAAACCTGGTTTCAGAAGAGCACAAAGAAAAACAAAAACACAGAACTCTCTCACATGAAATAACCAAAACTGCAAAAAGTTGGAAGCCATCGCTTCGCTTCTGGGCCTTTAACATTTTTGGGCCTTTAACATTTTTCACAACAATAAAAGAAATATAAGAGTTGTTATGTCTGTAAGTGGACAACCTGTACAGCTGTTCCCATCTTTGTGGCCGTTTTTCAAGGATGTAGCTACCAATCTATGTAGGAAGATAACGTCCCCATTCTCGGTTGATTGTTTCTCCAACCAGGGGAAACAGCCATCAGCGAGCACAACACTGGACCTATTCAAGTCGATGAAGAAACCACAGATGTGGGTGGTGATTCAGAGGTCTGAAACCAGGCAGGCTGGAAACTTTTAACAGTCACACCTTGAACTGGAAACCAGCTGATTTAGGTTGACGTAGTGCCGGGAGCCAAATATTAGAGTCAGTAACGTGAGAGTTTTACTCTAACGGTAAAACCGCCTGGGATCCTGACAGCAGTCTGCTCAACGCTCCTCAGCTTTCCTGTCTTCACCCACTGCTCCTCCCCCCTCATCTCTCCATCTACACCCTCTCCCTCCCCCTTTCATCCTGTCTCTCTCAGCTGTTCCCCCTCGTCTTCTCTCTGGAATTATCTACCGCCCCACCCCCACCCCTCATCCAACTGTCCCTTGTCTTGGCACAGGACTCTCCTCAGAGGTGACTTTGACACTGGCCAGAGCTCTCCCCTTAAATCCCATTAGCCGGGACAGATACTGCCAGCCAGCCCGTAGTAATAGATATGGTGGGAAGGTGTTTTTTTTTCTTCTTTCTTTATTCACTTGATAAACATATTGTCTCAGGGTAAGGTGGGCCAAAAGAAATCAATACATTTATATTAACTTCCATGCACTGTATCAGAGGAATATGCCAAGTTTCAATATTGATATTAGTGTTTCAAGGCTATTGATGAAAGAGTATATACGTTCTATGAAACAGCGTTGTTAAAAGTTGTCCTTGATCAATGCACAAGTGTTCACATAATTCATCAAAAAGAGGAAGTGCAGATATCGCAACATCAAACTACTTTTGGAACATGATATCACACTACAATCAAGAATAAATAGAAGAGTAAATATAGAGTTTGTTTTGTTAGAGTTGCTTGGTAGTGGTCCAGCTTTCTGTGTTGATCTTGTCTACCATTGGAAAAATGCATCAATGACGTGTCTGTGGTTGAGACCAATAAAATCAAACTTTAACGATGTTTTGGCAAGTGAATGGTTGTATTCATGATTGCAGTTAATTAATGAGTCAGTTTTTCCTAACCTTATCATGAACCTTATGAGTTGGTACTCTCAGCATTAGTTGATAGATTGAACCGTTGCTGCAGGTCCTCAGTAGGTGTTCAACAAGTAGGTGTTCCCAACATACGCAGCCATTAGACAAATATCAGAACCGTAAGGCATCCATTGATAGCCCAGGCTTTTATTTGCTTCAGTCACTGAACTCAACCTGCCTTCGTATGGGACAGGCCTTCAGTTCCTTTTGCATAAAATTCTGCAAAGCAAAGATGGGAAATGCTATCAGATTGTTTATTTAAACCAGTATGAATATTACTTGTATAAAATTAGGCTACTGAATAACATCAATCACGAGTCATTCGATACTTTGGGGCTCGTGGTTTCCGTAAAATGAACTGACCGATTGAATTGTAGAGAATCTAACCGATCTAATGATGTGTAGCATCCATATCAACAAAGTCGAAGTTTAAACAATTTATATTTGTGTAGGTGATCTAAGCAGCTTAGAACCCGCTCAAGCGGGCGACTTTTATGCATCCAAAGAAGTTCTATAAAATCCAGACCAGGCTGATTGATATCTACGTTTAGTTGTCAAAACGTGTAGCCACACCAGGCTAGCTAAGGAGACCTGTGTCTAATTGGGACACTGCTTTTAATGTTTTACAGTAGTTTACTGTGAAGTTTTGCACTGGAATAATCCAATTATTCCTGAATATCACATCTGTAAAGAACCGAGGTGTGGAAAAAAAGTGAGGATGTTAGTGAACTTGCGGATTATCCACACATCGGTCGAAACAAACTTTTTGGAAACTTTGTGTTGTATTGGGATGTCTTGTGACTTGTTCCGTCTCGGTATATATCTGTAGATCTACTCTGACAAATGCGTTTGTTCATTCAGCTATTGCCATTTCACCAGACGTACAGACTTATAATATTATCTGATATCTAATATTCTGCTCCATCCTCCAGCGGGGTCTTTCCCTGCTGTCCCTGCTGTTGTGGTTTTTCGTGCTGTGGTTGAGCGTTTCGGTCACTATCACCTGCAACTCGCTGTAACAAAGTCACGACTCCTTCGTGCGTCGAAACATGAAACCTCCTCATCCCAAAATGCAGCTCAGGTGACCCGATCCACCCGACAGCCTGCTCCCCTCCTCCCTCCACTCCCTCTGCCTCTTCCTTTCTCATTTTCTACCAGTTCCTTTCCTTCTCACCTAACCTTTCTTCTTTACTCTAACTCCACTCTTCTTTCTTTTTCCTTTCACTCAAGTTTCTTGTCCATAATTCTTCCTCTCCTCTTTGCTGTTCCTCCCACTTCTCTAGCTATCTCCTTTCATCCCTTCCTCTCTTCTCCTTCGCTTCCCCACTTCTTCTTCCTCTCTGTCCCTCATCTCTTCCACTTCTGCTTTTCTCTTCTGCCCTCCATTCACCTCTTCTTCCCTCTTCCACTCTATCTCCTCCCTTCTCCCCTTCTCTTTTCTCCCTGTCCTCCTCTCTTGGATTTGTCGTTCTCAGCTGTTGTCCAGGGACTCGGGGCTCGGGAATGTCACCATTGACGTCACCCGGCATTCCACACATTCCCACGCCCGGCCTCGCGTAATAGGAGACATCTCTCTCACTCTCACACACACACACACACACACACTGAATGTACTTACATGTAAAGGGTATAAACAAAAAGTACATACAAAACAGTCGACATACATAAATAAAGCCACAGACACATCAACATGTTTCTGTGACTCACACTCTCAGAATAGGAGTGTATTTATGCAAGCTTTAACAGACACACACACACAAACACACACACAGACGCACCACACAGTATTATGATACAGCCATCTCACAAATACAAAATACAGGGTCCACAGCTCAATAAACAAAAACACAACAAAAACAAACTCTCTTTAATTCTCTTTAGGCATAATGTGCAAACAAAGTTTCACCATTTTTACTTTTAGGAGTTTAGTTCAATACTTCTTATTCTTTTAGTTTTACTGTAAAATACGAATACTACAAGAAAAAAAGTCTTTAATATCTGAGGTTGAACCTTCTTCTTCTTTTTAAAGGGTCAGTTCACCCAACAACAGAAAAAACACATCCATGCAGATAGTTATGGTTTTCTTACGTATATATGAGGTATTTTGTCTCTGAGATTAGGCCTGTCGAGACAACTACTGTGATTATAACCCTAATAAACAATATTTTTGTCACTCATATAATGATTGGCATAATAATGCAAACACGCCCTGTCTAAAAGCAATGGACTTGTCATTCTTGGAACTGAATTTATTTGATCAAAATACATAAATAAAACTGCACAACCAAAACAATAAATAAAACGGACTCTCTGGCTCTGTTAACAAACACTTCGACAGTAATGGTGGGAGGCGATAATTACATATAGTCTTTATTGTACATATCGATAACGTAATTATTGACAGGTCTATCTGAGACATCTCCACGTCAACACACTGGAGGTCAACAGGATTTTGGTTGTGGTATTCACAGCATGAAGACTCACATCTGAAAAACATGTCCCAGCTTCTCCAAATAATTCACAGAACTTACTGTCAGCGTTTATTGTAGGGACTATTTCTACTGTAGGAAGGATTTCCAGGGAAAATTGTTCACAGTGAGTAGAGTTCAAATTTCAAATTGATTTACTTCTATTGTATTTGAAGGCAGAAACCTCAGCAGATAACACCATCTACATTGTTAGATACAACTCAAGGTAACTGTGAAAGTGGGTTTCTTGTCATTTTGGTGCACCAGCCCTTTAAGACTGGTTCTTTTTATGCCTGTCAGCACTTTCAGGCAACGATATTTCGCTCTGTCACATTTTCATGTCACAATATGTTTTTCCACAATTTATAGTTGCACCCCTAAATCTGCTCACTTATTTTCAAACAGGAATGCATCCGGGGTCTAGTAAAAATGACTGTAGGGAACATAGAAACACACAAAAATGCAGGAAAAAATCTGCCAGTAAAACCATGAGTAGTACAGTATAGTGTAAACACACACACGCACACACACACAGGCCCAGTACCCCGGGCTGTGTCTGTATGGGGATTTGGTGTTGGCTTATGGACACCTGCAAAAACACACATATTTCACATAATGTCAAACACACACACACAGAGGGGGTCATAGGATTTCCCAGAAACACCTAGTGCAGGGAGGGTCCACTGTGCGTCAACAGGGCACAGGTGATCTCTTTGGTCAGATGCCTGCTGAGGACTATTTCACTTTTTCTGTACATTCTCTCTCAATCCCTACCTCCTTGCTTCCTTCCTAGCTTCCTCCCTCCTTCTTTTTACCTCATTTCTTGCCTCCTTTCTTACTTCCCCTCTCCATCCCTACGTCCTTTCCTCCTTTCCCCTTTGTCCTTCCCTACGTCCTACTTCTCTTTCCTTGCTCTGTATTTCACTCCCTTTTCTTCCCTCCATACCTCATCTTTTTATTCTCTACCTACTTTCTTCCTACCGTCTTTCCCTCCTCTTTCCTCCCCTACCTCCTTTCTCTTTCAATTATCCGACAGCTCCATCGTACCTCTTTTCTTCTCTTTCTACCTCTTTCCAGCCACAACTCATTCTGTCTCCTTTTTTCTTTTCTCCTCCTTTACCTCTCCCTGCTTTCTTCCCTACATCATTCCTGCCTTTTGTTATTCGCCACCTCCGCCATCTCTTCCTCCTTTCCTTTTTCTACGTCTCCCGTTTCCTACCTCCCTTCACCCTTCCTTCCCTTGAACTTTCCTCAGCAGAGCTCCTCCACCTCCACTGTCTTTTCTTTCTACATCTTTATCTTCCCTTCATTCCCCTCCATCGCCACACCCTCAAAACCTCTCCCTCCCGCTGTCTCCATCACCCCTCTTTTCGCTGTAACTGTTTTTTCTCCTTGCCGCCTTTCTTCCCTCTCTCCCTCCCACTGAGCGGTTAGAGAGGTAGTGTTCATTTGTTGTTGTTGTTGTTGTTGTTGTTGTTGTCAGGTTTAGCTCATGGGTTGTGTGTGTGTGTGTGTGTGTGTGTGTGTGTCTCCCTGGAGTGTGTGTGACTGAGATGAAGCAGAGTCACATGCCGCTGTCGTCTGGAGGCGGCGTCATGGCGAACTGCTATCTGCTATCACACACACGCCCTGACTCTGCCTGTCCGAAGGGAATACAGTGTGTGTGTGTGTGTGTGTGTGTGTGTGTGTGTGTCAGGGCTGGGAAAGTCCCTGCTGTCCCCCTTTTATACACACAGTGTCTGACTGTGACTATTTGAATCGAGCTCTACTTTTAACCTCAGCAGCATGAACAGGCTGCTGTCTGCTGGAGTCCTGTTGTCATGACACCCAGACCCCCCCAGGACCCCCAACCCCCATTTCCTATTTTTTATATAAACGGCTTAATTGAACAATACACTGAAAAATTCAAACCTATGATCTAGAGTGTAAAAGTATAAAAGATATCAATATGAAAAAGAAACTAACAACTAAACCAACAGTATTGCTTAATATTCCTTAAAAGCACCGTTAAAGTATGTATACACACACACACACACACACACCCACAGGTGCAGCTCTGCGACTGAAGTGTGTCATGTATCAGGTACTGTTGTTTCTTTCAGAAAATCTGTTGCGTTGCAAAGCAGTAGTTTGGAATGTGACCAGTTTAAGAAGAGGGTGCGTTCACCAGACGTAACGTTTTGTCATGTTGCTGGAATGCACCCGTGAGAAAGAAACAGAAAAGCAAGAGTACTGTACACTGCAAAAGAAGTCTCTTTTTAAAAACTATTATTAAAGGATAAGTCTGATGATATTCTTTACAAATCCCATGAAAAGACCAAAACCAACAATGACTGTATCCTACTAACAAGTTTTGTTTGCGTACCATAGAGCTACACACACACAACACATCAATGAGCCACACTGTTGCACTGGGTGACATGTTCTTTCTCTACCATGAACACACACGCTGTAGTTTATTCTGTCTCAATCACACATACACCGTCCTGCTGCACCACACACTCACTAAAGCACCAAATGTGGATTAATCCGCCGGTGAAAATAGTCCTCAACAAATGCACTTCTGTTTGAGTAACGTTTGATAAAAACTACAGTGAACAGCTGTTCCAGGACATTACTGAGCCTTTTAAGAAATGTTATTATATATTTCTGGACTGTTTTTAAAGATGTATGTGTTCAGTAGGAACCATTTGGATTAGGACTGAGAGCCACAGACAGGGTAGAGACAGTATTAAGAGACAGAATAACACATTGTTGGTTTTGGTCTTTTCGTAGGATTTGTTGACAATAAGAAAAACACAGAATATCACCAGACGTATCCTTTTTAAATATCAAAAGTCTTTTTTTACACTTTCAAGAATTCCTGAAGAAACAAGTCTAATTTTTCTTCCCTATTGTGTCTTGGTTCAAAATATCAGCGCTCATTTAAATTTTAAATTTAAACACATTGCAGCAAGAATGCCAGAAACATCCAATCTTGAATAAGATGCTCTGCAGACTTAGGTTCAATTTAGGTATTTCTTTCATCAGGGAAAATGTTTGACACAAGCTAATCTCACAGTTTATAATAACATGCAGTTACACAGGTCCACGTGGGAAATGCACTCCACAGAGAAAGCACTAATAATTGGGATGTATTGGAAGTGAAGTCATGCATGATATTTTTTGCAGTGTAAGATGGAAAGAGTCCAGAGACATTTGTGTGTTTTTCACCGAGCCGAGAGACGTCAAGAGAGTGGAAATGAAATAGTTCTGTAGGAGAGTGACATGGTTTTGATGTGGAGGAGCTGCAGAAAAATCAGAATGCCGCCAAAAAAACACTGTTTGAGCTGCAGATACAATGAGGAGCATGTGGTGCGACGGAGTGATCCAACTCGCTAATGAGAACACAGGCAGACATCGCCACACACACACACACACACACACACAGGAGCTGAATATACACACTCAGACAGACAAGTACAGACAGAGTTCACAGGTAGATCCAGATACTAAAAACATCAAAACAGACAAACACACAACCTCCTCCATCCCTCCCTCTTCACTAAATCTCTCCCTCTCTTTCTGTGTCTCTACAGCTAATGGCTACATCAGTGCCAGGGCCTCCCCGGGCCTCCTCTCCGTATCCAACGGCAACAGCCTGGGGAAAGTAGTCCCGGCTAAGTCTCCGCCTCCGCCCAGCCCTCAGATGGTCAACAGCCGCAAGCCGGACCTGAGGGTCATCACCTCGCAGAGCGGCAAGAGCCTCATGCAGCTGGTGAGGAGAACTATGGCAGCCACACAGGGACAAATGATGAGTCCAGACTCACATGGGACGGGGCAAAACATGTAGTCAGAGCTGATGAATCCTACTTTAGCTCAAAATGGGAAAAACACTTGTTTGACACGAGAGTTTTAATGCCTCAATCTGACTGAATTTGGGTCCAAATTCAGCTTTATTTAAACAGTTCAGTCGTTGTGTAGTTTGATCATTCTTAGCCTCGGGGTCTTGCAGGTGGTTGTCCGGGGAACATCCTCTGTTGCACCCGACATCGTGCAACATCATGGAATCTATTTCCCATTACTGTCTCGTCCCTTTGGCCGCCTCCCATTTTAGCCTTGCTTCTATCTTTGCTTTTGCAAGACGGGTTTTGGTGTCCAACTTCATGCCAAGCCATTCCCTCTTTATTTCTGTCACAGTATTGTGATGATAGTGTTGACAGCTGTAGTATTATTTCGAATGGTTTTGGGTAGACTGACATTGCTAAGCTGGAAACAACTGACATGATTCTGACTGTAATGTAGAACGTAAGTTTTTTTTATTAAACTTTCCCACAAAATGAGCCCACAACTGGTCACCTTATGTGGCAGTTTAGGGGCGTTGATTGCGCTAACAATGAAATGTCACAAAAGCACACCCATTAATGAACAGCTGGCAATCATCACATTGAAACGAGCAAGTTAGACGAGTTTGTGCAGGTAGAGTTTGGTGAATGTTTCTGTATGAGGCCCATTATGTAGAAGCTGTTTATTGTCAGAAACTGCATGTCAAATTTACATTAGTTTCCCTATTTTTGGCTTGACTTATCCAACCTTAGAAGTAATGAATATAATGAGCTCATGTTTAAGAATGAAAGATGAGCATTTTCTCCAGTGTCTCTAAATCTTTCTCCAATAGTTTCCTTTCTGCAGCGTCAGTTAAATTTAGATTTCTACAGCATTTTAAATGAAAGGATATTGAGTTTAAAGTCTTAAGTCACATAACCATAGACAAAATCCAAGACAGACTTCTTGGAGATGTTTTAAAAAACACATCTAGATGTTGTGAATATTCATCCTTCCTGTTGTGCAATTCAACATCTGGATCCAGATGTCTCCTTCAATCAGCCATCGATCAGGTTGTCTGAATTCTGACTTCATGGTTGAGAAGTTCAACTTCAGACTCAACTCTGCAACACTGCTTAAAGACTAGAGGCACTGCTTTCAGTCGAATACATGTAAAGGCATCCCTGTAGGTTATTGTTATAATGCGTCCTGGCTAGAGATTAAGTTCATATGTTCATATTTTACTGCAGTTAGTTGTTGTAGAAACGTAACCGTCCTCTGTTTTCTACCCCCTCCTCCTCCGCCCGCCGTGCAGACAGAGGAAGAGCTGGAGTTGGTGAGTGAGGTGAATAGACTTCTAGACTTCTAGCCTCGTGGATGTGGTGTCGAACTCTGTGTGATCTCACCGAGCATGAGTGTGACACCGTCAGCAAACGCATCCCATCGGGGTTGACTCAGTGGCACCGGTGCTATGACGAGAGTAGAAGAAGAGCAGTTAGAGCGTCAGAGCACCCGGTGAACTCAGAGCATCAGAGCAACAGACGCACAGTGGACAGATCAGCTGGTTCCACTGGTTCCTCGAACATTTCTGCCTTCACTTCAGGCTGGGCTCTATTAGGTTTCCCACGGAGTCAAGTCACAAACATGAGAACTCAGATAGACAGAAACTCCACTCTGTAAATATAAAGTTACCACCAGCAGCCGGCTAACTTAGCGTAGCATAGAGACGAGAAACAGGAGAGAACAGCTAGCCTGGCTCCGTCTGAAGGAAACAAAATCTGCCTAAAAATACCTCTAAAGCTCACTAATTAACACTTTGTGTCTCATTTGTTTAATCTGTGCAAGTGTTAAAACCATAGTTTGCCTTTTTACGGCGGGTAAGGTACCAAACTGTTTCCTGGCTAAGCTTCATACTTAGCATACAGACATGAGTGATATCGATCTTCTCATATAACTCTTGGCAAGAAAGCACATTAGCACATTTCCCAAAATGTAATTACTTACAGATCCCCTCCAGACATGTATTAAGACATACAGTATATACATTAGTCTGCTTGGAGTGATAATGTCTGTCTGATGCAAAAAAGTATAATTTCCACTTAAAAAGTCATCTTCTCCTTCTACCTCATTAAACATTTCAGAATCTATAACATTTTAAAGTTTTCCTGCTGGACACAAGATGTCTCCTACTTCACTTCCATTCTCAGTGTGCACTGCTGGCTTCACGTTTCTACATCACACTTGTATTGTGTGTAAGTTGCATACTGGACCAGGATTGATTTCCAAATGATTTGTGATGTCACAAATAATTAAAATCAGATTTTCAATTAGCACAGAGAAACTTTCCCAACTTTCAGTAGATGAATGTGAAAACATCCTTCTAGTGTCAAACTCTTGCACAGACATCATTCTGCACAGAGAAGCTCAAACATCCGACTGCAGGAACAAGTAGGGAAACGGATTTTTCAGTGGAGGGGAACTTTAAAACAGCTCTTACCAGAAATACATTTTATACACGAGTGGTAATGAGTGCGAGTCAGCCCGTTTGAAGAGCCAGCAGACCTTTATGACTTTATGTTGTGTTTGCCAGTAACTTACTCATCTTACTGCGCTCTTGACAAGCTTAACAGTGATACAATTGGTCTAAATAGCATGTAAATGTGCTTAAAAAGACAAATGAAATGAAAATGCCCTTAAGCCAATATTCCATTTTGATGTAACAATATTTATTTATTTGAATCTGCTGGTTTTTAATCTAAATTCCAGTAGTTTTATTTGTATAATAGTACATATAAGTGCTGACTTCGTGCTGTAGGAAGATAAATTGTTTCCTTTTCCAAACATACCGTTAGACTGGAGTTAGACATTTTGACCACCCAACATCAGCAAAAAATAAATAATTCTGACCCAAACATCCAGTTCCTTGTTTTAGAAGCAAAATATACATAAAAATGTTGCAATTTGTGACATAAAACATTTCAGAAATTACTTTTATAAAAGGCAAAGCAGCAAAACTAAAATGTGTGTGCTTATATTGTGCTAAATGTGATGGTACAGTAAAGCTTAAAGTGACATTTGCGCTGTACAAACAGTCTATAGTGGGAGTATTGAGGGATCCGGAGCAACCAGCTGACTCTCCGCTCTGTGTGAAAGCTGCTCAGCATGTGCATGTTTGGTTTCATCTGAGTGTCGATGCTCTGAGGATCAGAGTGAAGAAAGATCACAAAGTCTCCCACCTGGAACACAGACGGACATGTTGGAGTCCGACACGCTGACCCTTTCAGTCCTACACACACACGCACATGCATGCTAACATGTGTTCATGCATATTTCTCAACATTAATATAGACACACACACACCTCACGTTGTGTAATAATTCTTCGCATACCTCTCTGCACACATTTACACACATCCTTTTTCAATACAAACACATTCTTACATCCCCGTTCATCTCTCCTCTGTCAGCCTTGTCGATGCATGCGTTCCTGTCAGCATGATTCTCCAGCACAGCGATGCCTCTCATAACACCTTCCATCGTGACGCTACATAACACGAGCGGCCCGGCCCTGGCGACAGCGTTGCCGTGCCAACGCCACCTTGAGATGCGAGACACTTCTCATCTTGCACGGAGATGTTAAATTGTCACCGAAAAAGTTAGACGCCTCAGAGAGGACTGAGGGGCTTGGATTTCCTCAAAGGGAGCAGGAAAGCTTCTGTCTGTGGCACGATGAATAAAACATCTTCCACTGCCCTGCACAGTCATGTAACTCTTTATTATGTCAGACTTTAGTTATTAGTGCCTGTTGGATTTGTTTAAGAATATTTTTCTTTATTTAGTCTGCCTATAAAACTGAGGGTTGAAAGTTAATTAGAGTTGCTGCACTTCAGCTTCTTAAAGCAGAGGGTACAATTAAATCACAGGATAATGTATTTGTTTTTTAGTTCAACTAGAAGTAGAACAAGCTGTGTTTATAGTGAAATATTTCAGTAGTAACAGTGTAATTAAATTGTTCTCAGTCACATTACAAGGTCTCTGCATCCACTCTGCTGTACAGTGGAAAGCACATGCTAACCATTATCATTATTGCTGTTGAAAATGGATGAAGTCATGTGCCGTGAACTCCTACACTCAGCCCATATAAGGAGAAAAAGGCACGATTCGTTGTGGAACCGGACCAGATTTTCTCACGACACTGGATCCAAAGATCTGAGAAAGAAAGTGTTTGGTTGTAAATCTTAGGCTGATGTTTAAGCATCTCTGACATGACTCTTGGTATATGTAAAACCACAATGCCTTAAAGTTTTGACACCAAAATGTTCAGATACAAGCACACCAGTGCCAGACTTCCATTGGAAAACTGCTAAACATACATTTTTGCTTGAGTTATCTACACTGTACGCAGAGGAGATACAGATTAAGAGTTTTATACATCATTACATTAGTTAAGTTTTTATAAATACAATTTTTAAGAAATCAGACTACTCTTCATTTAGCTGGAGATCCCGTAGAACCACCATCTGGCCCCCTGAAGGGCCCCCAGATCCCCATTTTTAGAAGCACTGTAGCAGTAATCACCTTTTCTGCCTCCGATCTCTTAACTTCCTCCATCCATCTTTCTGTCTTCCCAGAATGCTCAGCGGCTAGGTGGCTCCCAGTCGCTCACCACACCAGTGGTCTCTGTGGCAACACCCAGTCTCCTAGCGCCCTTCTCCGGCATGCAGACGGCCTACAACACCGGTAAGACAGTGAAGGCACCACTGCCCCCCTCACAGCAACACGGGACATTTTAGCAGCTCAAACGCAATCTGTCTGTTTACATCAGCGCAGGAAAGAGTTTAAAAAATTGGAAAAAGATAAAACATAAAGCCAAGTAAGAGATATAGTCTGCATTATGTCATGGAAAATCTTGAGTGTCATGTAGAGAAACGTGAAAACCTCGCAGTGTGATGCCACAAACCACTATGAATATTCACTTTGTTCATTGTGTGAGGGCTTCTGGAATGATTCTACTTCAAAGGTCTCCATTAATATGGATTAGCCCTGATTAATATTGATGCACCAGAAAAGTTGTATGATGTAAAACAATCCCCCCCTCACCCCTCCTCTCCACCTCCTTTCTCTTTCTTTCTCCCTGTGCGTCTCTCCCTCCATCCCTTAATCTCAGAGTACCAGCTGACGAGTGCAGATCTCACAGCGCTCCAGACGTTCACACCACCAGGGCTGGTGCCTGGCAACATGGCTGCCTGGCAACAGCAACCAGCAGTCTCCCAGCAACAACAGCAGCAGCAGCAACAACAGCAACAGCCGCAGCAGCTGAGCTTGGCGTCGCTCAGTAACTTGGTGTAAGCTCCCTTTTGCTTCATTTAGGCAACTCGTAAATGAGATTGATTCGCTGTTTCCTGACCTTTGACCTTCCCCTTAAACATCCAACCGGTAGATTTTTTACGAGTGTCACGCATGTCAGCTGATTCAGTACACCGTAATGCATAAAACACTTGAAGCACCTCTCCCGTACAAAGCTGTAGCATCACCCCAGCTGTGGTTGATTCATCTTTGTGGTGACCTAGATACTCCCCCCTCTCGCACACTCAGCTCCGACTCCCACTGGAGTCCCACTCTCATTTAGCTGCTGGTAGCGAGGCTAGGCTGCTAGCTGTGTTATCCGGCACACGAAACTGTAAAAGCTGGCCTGGCTCAAACTTCTTACTTCAGCGCTCTTCTCGTTTGGCCAGCTAGTAAATAATGGAGATGATGTGATGTCAGAACAAATTTACCCTACAGGACTCACTCCCATCCCTGTAGTCGGTCTGAGCCCCCCCAAAGTGCACTTCTTCCACTGTTACCTTAAAGCTAAATGAAGCCTAACCCCTACTTGTGATATAGGTGTCCCTTTTAGTTTTTTTGCCCCCCTGCCACTCAGAGTCTGGGAACACTACTGCCCCTTTGGCCCACCCACACAGGTGTTTTCAGTAGTTTTGGCTGGTTAGTCCTCTCCTCCGAACTTCAGGATGCAGGGCAATATTTCACAATGTTAAAATTATAAAAAATAATGATAGAATGACGTGAACCTTCAGAAGAACCAATTTGGCATTAACAAATATTGGATATAGATCTACGTTTAACTCACTCATTATGTGTTACATTTGAAACACTGTGGAGACATCAGAGCCAGAGTAAATTACTGAAGGGCTCTCTGAGAAAAGATCGTTCTCCTTGGAGTGATGATGGACGTTGACATGGAAAATACAATCAAATAGTCCTAATTTCAATAAATTGATCACATATAGAAATCTTAATGCTGAACCTTGTTAAAACGTTACTTGCTTCACAATAACAGATGTGAGCCTGGCACAAACTCTACGTCATCACCTCTAGTTGATGCAGAATGCATGCTGGGATACTATCAGCATTAACCAAAGCATCCTTGACAAAACAGGCGGAGTGAGAGTTTTTAGATGTGTTTTTAAGATTCATAAGAACTGAAACCACCTGTGTGGCTGTGCAGGGCCATAAACATCTTAAGCTTCTCAAGAGAAGCTTAAGAATAACGATATAAAAATGGCCAATCTTCTCTTATCTAATCTTATCAGCCCATAACCTACAGGGAATAGATGAAATTTAAACTTAGAAAGTAACTAAGTAACTAAGAAAAACATATGATGTCATTTAAGCAGCATTTGACAGCTTTATTTGTGACCACTGTTCCTTTACTGCGTTATATCAGTGCACATTTTCTGTAAAATGTCTTCATGATCTGTGATAGTTTCCTTTGAGATTTGTTTGCAGTTTAGACGTCTCATGTTGCTTTTTGACCGACTTGTATCTGTGCCTTTGTGATTAAGTCACTTCAGAGATTAGGTCCTTGCCATCGAGGTGTTCACAGTATTTTGTCTACTCTGTTAGCACATTACAGGTCGGTGGGAGCTGTCTTCAGTAAAAGTCTCACATCTATAAAAGTTGAAATGTTTCCAAATGATTTCAGAGTCTTCAGAGCTAACCTGGCCTGAGCCCTACCAGGCACATTTATGTTGTAGCAGTTATTAGCGTTAAGTCTTTGTGTGACCAGTCTGGCTGTGCTAGGCTAACCTGTGGATGGGGGAGCGGCTTATAACTGCCTCTTGTTTTGTCCTCCCTCCCCCCTTTTTCTCCACAGCATGTGGGGTGCAGAGAAACAGAATGCGGAGATGGTTAACTGCATCTCCAATTTTGCTGCTAACCTGAGGTGAATGACATGATAGCATTGTAGTGCTACGCAGCTCTGCCATGCCTTTTTATCTGTGACGTTATTACACTGCTCACAGGCTCAGTTATAAGCCAAAATAACAAAATAACCCAAAGAAATTACACAAGAGATGCAATTACATGACAAACTTGATATTAAACCATCTTTTCTCTCCATTTGTTTGTTGAATGTGATGCCTGTTGTTGCTTTGCTCTGTCTGTACTTCATCGCTCTTTCACTTCCGTCAAGGCACTTTTTCCCCCCCCAGATTATCACTTTACTGGTGTGGTTAAAAGAGTTCTCATGCCACCTAAAGCTAAGATCTGAAGCTCTTTGGAAGTGTCATGAACAAAGAGGAAGATGCTGCAGTGTGACAGCAGCAGTGCCTCGCAAGCTTCTCGAATGAAAGAAGTCTCTGGATGCTGCTTTCAGCCCCAAACACTGTCCCAGCGCACAGCTCTGCGCCACTGACATGCTTACTGCATTAAAATTTTACTTTTCCACCATTTAGCTGTCAATGTCAGCTGACAGTCAGAAATAAGTTTCAATTCCTCAGATACATGTAGTCCTCAAATGCCTACAGTAGCATGACTAAAAAGAATAATTTAGATGTAGCTTAGCTGTCAAAGCCAGTTATTTATACAGATAACATTAAATTAGATGCAGTTTGTAATTTGATGGAGTTTGATAATCAGTTAATATCCTGAAACACTCTTAGATCTGATCTCATTTTGGTAGTTTTTGGTATACAAAATAAGCATTTAACAATTGACAGTGCTGTTGAAGTGCCTTTGTTCAGAGCAATCTCAGCTACACACATATCTTGTCATAAAGTTAATTTAAGAGACTGTGCAGCTCAACCACAAAGGAGAAAATTAAAGATAACGGAAATGTGTTAAAAAGAGACAGTAAAAATAATGCCAGCTGTCAGGAGTGAGACTGTTATTTGTTTCTCTGTCTGACAAGCTGAAAATTGTCCATGAAAATATGATAATAGGTTGTTTGTTATTGTATACAGCAGCTGTGACTCCAGGGGGTTGAGCATCTTTGAAAAAGCAGTACATAGTTAACACTCACCAGCTCATACACAGCAGAGCTCTTCATATCTCCTCGCAAATGTTAACAAATGGCTGTCCAGATTGTATCAAATCGTTCAGCAAACAGATCTGTTCAACCTCTCAGAGACAGCCAGCACTCACTTTCCCCAAAGAGTATTAGCCGAAGCAATCCAACTACTGCTTCTCTGCTGAGGGCCAAAAAGAGTTTTATTTCATGTCACCTCTATCTTTAATTTACTACTGTCTACTATAGGGTTAACTCATTCTGATTCTATTCTTATTATTATCAATTCACCTATTCATCATTCAAACTATAGACTTTCAAAAGTAGTGAAAAAAAGCATCTTTCGAATAATTCTCCAACCAGCAGCTCAATATTCCATTCACAACTTTATGGAACTGAGAAAAACTCATCTTTAAATTTAGGAAGCTGGAACCAGTGAATTTTTTTGCCTTGCTAACGGTCTGTCGCTCCACCACTTTGGTCTGACAATTACCGTTTTGATTAAAATATCTGAACAGCTATTGGCTGGATCACCATGAAATGTGGCACACACATTCATGTCCCCCTTTTAGGATGAACTCAGTCCACTTTGGTGATGGTGACACCACCTCTAGCGCCATCTTCAGGTCAACATTTTGATTTTGTGCAGTACTTTGGTTTATGACCAGATACCTGCAAGCTGTACTTTGTGTTTGGTACTAATTAGCTAATATTAGCATGCTAACACACTAAACTAAGTAGGTGAACATGATAAAAATGATACCTGCTCAATATCAGCATGTTAATATTGTCATTCTGAGCATGTTAGCATGAAGATATAAAAAGAATTGAGTTACTACTTTAAGTCATATATTAATAGACTTATATTACAGTCTAGAATGCCAGTGTGCAATATTCATTACAGCCTTCCTTTCTATATTCCCAGTTGTAGTAAAACAATGTTCTTGCACACATAAAAGTGAGTAGAAATGTGGACAGTGTGCAGGATTGCAGGTTCTTTTATATGTTCTATGTAGAGCTGAAAGGATGGCTCAATGTATTTATCATATATATTAAGTTAATCTGCAACTACATTAATAAGTATTTTTTTTGTATTGACCAAAAACGTTTGAAGAAAATATTTAGTAAATTAGTCAATGATTAAAAGAAATCGTTAGTTGCAGCCCTAGTTTGTAAGTATTAAAATATTTTGCTTCCAGAGTGTCCGTCTGCTTTAAAGCAGTCAAGACATTCCTTAAAACATTGGGAACAATAGTCATGATTTCACTGAATAAGCAGCATTTTAATTTCATCCACTCTCAGGTTTGACAATAGAGTGAACACCAGGCAGGTTTACTGTGTGTGTGTGTGTGTGTGTGGGCTCCGAATGACAGATTCGCTGTCACTGAAAACAAGCGAGCGCCACAGAAATGTGGGAAGCTTTCCCAGCACACCAAAGTGTTCTCTCGGCAGAACGGAAAAATCGTGCCGTCCTAGGACAGCATGGGCAGACGTGTGCACTTCTGCAGCCCAGACCGCTCCGGTTTGTTTTTGGTTTCATCACAGCGCGGCCTCACAGCGAGCAAACAAGCCCTTCCAATCAAACAGTGAATGACGGTTTGGCTGTGAGCCTCGCCTTCGCTGTCGTCCACACTTTTCCTCGCCACAGGCTCCACGAGGAAATGATTTCTGTCATCTTGCCCTCTTCCATCCCCCTTTTTAATCATTCCTGTTCTGCTACTTCCGTCTTCCCGCTTATTTCCTGCTCTTTTGTCAGACTCGGTTTAATTCAACGTACACCTGTTGACTCCCATCTTCCTGCTCACTCCACAATCTAAATGTTAATGTCGCGGCTGCCCCCCTGAACCACCTCCCTGCAGAGCCTGGCGTTCAGCTGGTTTGCCTGTTTATGAATTGCTCTCCGGATGCCATTTGTTGTTTGTTTCCTCACTGAGTTGATGTGTTATCGGCAGACGGGCCTCCATTTGGGACACTTTAGCAGGAAATAAACAGAACTGCTTGTAGGGACGTTGTCTGCTAGTGCATCAGTGTTGTTTTGTCCATTTGATCCATCCATGTACGGAGCTAACAGAGTGGATACAATGTTTTATTAGTGGCTGAAGTTTCTGCCTGGTGCTCTTCTCATTTTGTTCTTGTTTTTTCGTCCACAAAAACACACTTTGTCTTTCTCAGTCTGTCTCTCTCACCCTGTCTCTCCCCTCCCTCTCTCAGCTGAGGTTGAAGAGAGTAAAAAAACACTTGCAGACAGTGCACACATTGCTAAATTGCTTACAGGACACAGTTTGTCAGCAGGGCACAATGCACACATGCTATCAGAGGCTGTTCCTCCCCAGAGGAATCAGTGTTTTCCTAGAATACAGTGTAAAAACTAGCAGCGGCTTCATTTGGCTTCCTGCTACCTGAAAGATAATGCTTCTGTTTTATTTAGCACCAAACATACAGTATAGTATAGTTTAGTCGTTAGGATGGTCACAGGTTACTTTGTTCCACAGCAATCTGAGCTGTGTATCAAAAACCGCTACTTACCAGTACCGAGGTGGCATCAGATCAGCTGCTCCCAACATGTTGGAGTCTTACAAAATTCAACATCAATTCTCAAATAAAAGACTCAAAGGAATTTACATGTTTGGAAAAATAGAGGCTGAGAGGGAAACAAAAGTGTGAAAAACTTATATATGTAGCCTTATTTCATCCCAAATTCACCAGTAAAATGGCAGCAGATTAAAATACAGGGATGTTTCTAATATATTCGGGGATGCACCAACACCGAATTTCAGACCAAATACAAGTAAAAATACTTATATTTGGGTACTTGCCAAAACCAAATACCAATATGAATACTTAATAAATGTTGCTAATGCTGTTAATGCTTAAAATAACCTCACTCTACCTGCTCAACTAACGAGAGCTTATGCAACATCACACTGCCGTAAAGTGGTATCAGGTGCAGTATCGGAGCCACCAGTACTGGTATCGGTGCATCCCTAGAAGTACACTGTTTGAGAATTCACTGTATATTCCTTTAATTGCAGTCTCCATTGAGGATTCCCATTGGCCTGATCCCAGCTCAGGAAAAGCCAGTGATTTCAAGTTTATTAGAGCTGACTGTTGAAAATGCATTGCGTGTGGACTACTGTCAAATTTGTGTCAGCACAGGCTTTAACACTTCCTGCCGTACAGCTCTGCCTCTAACAACATCTCAGTGTGACTGAAGCAGCTGTTGAGCCTTTTTTTTTTTCTTGTAGTAACCATGTGACTGACCGTGACTGGCCTCCGTCCCACTGTTTCCCTGCTGTTTTAGCTTTTTTAAACTTGCTTTGTCTCTTTTTTCCACCTCCCTCCACAGCTTGGCTTCTCAGTCCAACTTGCTGTTTGGCAGGGAGGACGGCCTCTGCTGGTACTGTACTCTCTACACTTCAGCCACACAGCTACAGCACGCCACTTTCCCAAAATATCTGCTGCATAAAGGGACATCAGCACAGACTACACAGTTTGCAATGGAGAGATTGTCACTGTGTAAAAACTGATAACACACGAAGGATTCCTATGGGGCAAACACAGAAGTAATTAGTTGTAGGATGTACAACAAATGAAAATTTACTCAGGAATAAATTGAAAGACAGAACATAACTAAATATGCTATAGTGAACTGCATTGACTAAAAGTACTAATGTATCACAGCATTGAGTGAATATGCTAAATAATGTGATATTTTCCTATTTTTGGCGACATTTACTTTTAAATGTAAAGCAGCAACAGGCAAAAGTTGTGTTGATTCTGGCAGCCCCTGTGGACAAAATGGTTAGCGTTTCCACTGCCTCCTTTCAGACATTAAGAATAACGATACTGAAACGGCCAATCTTCCTGCTGATGGTCTCGTTTGTGTATGTAGCTCATATAGAGGCATCAGTGTTACATTTAGGCTGTTTGAGAACCTGTTAAAAACTCTTTGTAGTGCGTTTAAACAAACTTTGACATCTTTTCAACAGCTTTCAAGCGTTTATAAGTTTAATGCGATATTCCTGAATTACTTTACCAACAGGGCTAATCAACTCTGATCTATTGGTACGTGTATGACATGGTCATATTCCTTTTCATAGTATTAGCATTGAAAATGCTTCATAGTGCTAGTGTCCTATGGGTGGAAGAGTTACTATTTAAATGTTAAAAGGCACCTACAATCAATTTCAGTACTTAATCCTGTCCTGGTCAAAATATTGAGTGTCTAGAGTGCTATTTAGAGAACTCTTCATAATTTATTTATTATGCGAGAGTAGCATTTAAGAAAGGTGTATTTTGATAAGGAACAAAAGGAAAAAACATAATTTAAAGTACTAAGCAATTTAGTCTTACCGTTTTTTAAGTTGGGGGACTCACAAGTGACAGATTAAAATAAAAATAGTCAAAATCAAAGCAGAGGCTGAGTTATTTCACCTTTTAGTCCCTAGTATGGGCCAAGATCACGACATAGTGAATCCGACATTTCCTACGATGCAGTCATGGCATCTTTTGTTACACTGTCTCTCCCTGGTAAACATTTTTTAACTTAATAACCCGGTTTGTTATGGGGACTAGCACTCCCCATGAGTTCCCCTTTAAATATCAAACGATATAAATAAAAAACTAATGTAACTAGAATGCAGTCTGCTGCCCTGACTGTCATTTGTCAAATTAAGTAACAAACTGTTAATTATGCACAACACACAGTTGTGGAAATGACTGATCTGTCTGATTTGAATTTAATTAAAGAAGAGTCATGTTGCAGCTTGTTGGTCCTGAGAAAAGCAGAGCATTTTGGGAAACACGGCTGCATCTAATCACACCACACTGTTACCAAGTGTCTGCTTCTGGCTGTGTTCGCTGTGTTGTTAGTGCTCGGGGGTAGCCTGCCGCTCTCGCCTTCATCACTGTCACCGGCCCGCTGACTCTGCCGTTTTCACCCGCCATAGCAACGGCACCCCCGTGGCACCGCCATCCATCTACCTGCGCCGGCCTGAGCCATGACGCGCAGGTTTGATGAAGTGGGCACGGTGAGAGACGGAGTGAGCCTCGCCACCGCCGAGGGATTTGTGTGTGTGTGAGAGTATAGGAGGGAAGAAGCATTTGTATGTAAGACAGCAAGAGTGCATGAGTTAAAGTAGAGGAGCAAGACAGCGAGCACATTTGAGTGCCGCAGACCCAGATCGCCTGAAGGAGTGCTATCTTAAATTCCCCTCTCAGTCTGCCAGTAATTGAGGGAATATTAGAGATACAGAGCTGCAGATGGCTCATGATATGACATATTAGAACACACCCGAGGGGCGAAACGCAGTAATTGGGAGCCTCAAATTCAGATCGACCGTGTCAAGCTCGGGGAGAGAGAGAGAAAACGAGCACTATCCGAAAAATCCTGTCGACACCGTCAAAGAAGCGAGCCACAGTGCAGCGTCAACAGCCGGTGTCAGCCCCGGTGACAGGTTCGACTCAGCCTCCAGCCAGCGGAGGAGGAGGAGGAGG
>NW_023339807.1:25471544-25478782 GCF_004916995.1 Morone saxatilis | reverse complement strand
GTGATCATACTTTTAAAACTAAAAATGATTGAGATCAGAGATGTGAACAACTGGACATGTTTAACAATAATTAGTGAGATAGAACAGACTTTGGTGATTTAACTCCATTAATGTGAAGAAATTTCTTTAAATTAAAAGACGGATATGCCTAGAAAGACGTGACTAGAAAGTCTAGATGTTGGTGGTGGCTGAGTAAGTCCATGTCAGACACTGCCCACTGATTCATTTCAATGAGACTACTCTGTTGACACACTGGTCAGACCTTCCAAGATTTCACATGCTTTTTTTTTTTAGGATTGTTGCTGCCTAAAATACCCGATTTCACAGCAGTTTTTCAAAAAAATTGCAATGCATGTAAAATATAAGGCAACTTTTTCCAGTCAGAATAACGTCACGCAGACGTCTCCCATTTGTAAATGATTATTAACGTTTCATGCAGGAAACTATGATCGGTCAAATTTGTAGAAAATTGCAAGGTCACACAGAATTCACAGGGATTGGTTGAATTTATGTTAATTGTTGTGATTGCAACATCAGAAGTAGCTGGAGGGACTGACTGGTTACGCAGCAAGAGAGAATTACAGTCATGCAAAAAATGCTAAAACGTTGTATCTGCTAGCCATAACCAAATATCATCCAGCAATGCACTGCTTTGAGCAATCCAACAGGTGAAAGCACACATTCCAGGTAGAGTATTTGTAACATGAACAGCATAATTGACCCACCCTAAATCCCGCCCCTTTTTGCTCTATGCTCCAATAACAGTTGAGCAAGCAAACTTTCTCCTTTCCTGTACTTAGATATGCTATGTTCTAGACTCGCTTTGAGCTTTGAGCTGTAACTAGCTAGCTAACGATTGAAGGGGCGGGACTTAGGAAGGGTCAATTCTACTGTTTACGATCGTGGAGTCAGAGGATACGATTTTGTTGTTGTTGTGAAGTTAAGTTCCTCATCGTAGTATAAACCTGTGCAGTCTTTTAGCGTCTGTTAATCCTTAAAAACTCATGGATGTATTTCTCAAACTGGCATTCCTGTCTCGTATTTCATAGTCTGGCCGGTATCTGTAGCCACATCACGTCTGAACGCTGCCAATAGGTGGAACATGGACCCTCTGAATCTCCCGGAACAATCTGACAGTTCTGGTGATGATGTGTTGCGCAATAGTCCGTCTGAAATACAATGACAGAATCACAAACATATGAGAAGAGCAGCATCCAACAGTTGGTTCATGGATCTTCTATTATCAAATCCACATTGCCTCAGAGTGGCCGTCCTCTTTGAGAGGAAAAGCAGAGGAATTACTAACTCTCATGCTCATTTTTATATTCAGATTAGCTGGCTGAGACTAATTTTTATTGTTTCTTGTATCCCTCGACTTCTTAATCACAGCAGAATTGAGGGGGGAGGGGGTTTAAGTGTCAGAGAAATGTATTCTGTCACAGCCGTAAGTGCTTTATTTGAGTTGGTGAGAATAATAGCTTGAAGACTCCAAAAGGTGCCACTAAATATTGCCACAGTTGCCTAAAGGTCTGAGTTTTGATCCCTTTCCAGTTCGAGCAGTGATGCCGAATACACAGATGCACAAGGTTGTTACAGGTGGACGGACAGATGCTGATATCTGATAGCCTGCAGATTGTCATGCTGTGGAAGCCGAACAGAACAGAAATGTAGTCTGGACTGATGCTCATATTCAACTGTTTCTACATCTGTTGTGGAATTAATATCAGAGAATGTGACTTGCAGCAAAGAGGTGTGCTCTGATGAGGAATGCTACACAAACCTCTCATCTGGAAGGCTACTTACTTGTGGTCCTGATGACTTATTGTAGCTCAGATTTGCTTATAATGGACCCTTCCTCAGTGCCTTTGGGAACCTGGATCAGCTGTGTACTTCGATTTGCTATGTGCCAGGCTCGTCTATATTGAAAAGATCACTACGTTTTGAAAATGGTTGAAACATAAAAGCCACATGTAGCCTACAGTATTAAGTAACAACGTAAGCTAAGTAGCTACTTAATCTACATTAATCGTAAATAAAGTATGTAATAGCATTTTGCTAACATTAGCTAACTTAAAATGTGTCCATATATATTCTGCCTTTATCTTTTAACCATCTTCAGAATGTGGTTCTTTTCAACATAGATTAGCCTAGCATATAGCATATCTAAGTACAGGATAGGAGAAAGTTGCCCGAGGCGTGCTCAACTGTTATTGGAGCACAGAGCAAAAAGGGGCGGGGCTTTGGAAGGGTCAGGTGTGCAGCGTGAACCATAACGGACCATATCTAAAATGCAAGGATGTTGGGGCTGCATGGCTTATGGACTGTGCTTTAATGTGGCCTCTTTGTTTCGTGTGTCCTTGTTCTTCATGTGCTGATGTCCAATCAAGCCTACGTTTGCCTGGTTTCTAGCATTGCTGCAGAGTGTCTTGGGTGTTTGTCTTTGCAAATGGCTAGCTTATCTGTAAAAGCCCAGTTTATGTTTATCTGCATATGGTGACAGCGACATCCCTGCAAACTGTTGTCAGATGAAGGTCTGCTCTCATGTGATGTCCAAGGATAACACAGGTGGTTCTTTAATTATGTTCTTGATGCTGTCTGTAGTCTCACCTTGTTTTGTTTGTCTTCTGTTCTCTTCTTTCTGTCCCCTCTCCATCTCTTCAGGCCGGTGAGCCACATAACTCAGGGCACCGCACTGACAGTCAACACAAACCCCAACGTCAACATCAAGTCCGAACCCGTCTCACCAAACCGCGACCGCAGTACCCCCAGCTCCACCTGCGGCGGCGGGGGAGGTGGAGGAGGCCAGGGTCAAGTCCAGGGACAAGGTCTGGTGACGGTCGCCTACCCGGGTAACCTGCGCCTGGAAGCGGGAGGTCAAGGCCGCTCACCAGTCGACAGCCTCAGCAGCAACGGCAGCTCGTATGAGGGCAGCGACCGGGACGACGGCACCCAGGGACGAGGCGGGGGTCTGGACTTCCACCACCAGGCCAGCGGCGGGGCCCAGCAGCCCACCATGGTCCTCCTGCGGCCCTCTTCGGCCGAGCCCCAGGAGCAGGACGGGACCAACGTCAAGAGAATGAGACTGGATACCTGGGTCACATGAAGAGATGAGCGGAGAGGGATGGACGGACGGACGGACAGATGGAGGATGGAGATGGAGATGTGTACTTGTGGCTTGTGTACATGCCCCCACCAGCCCTGATGCCCCTGATCTCCTTTCCCCTGCATACACACACACACATATAAATATATATCCCCGCCATCGACCCAGTAACCTGCTGTCCACACAGGAAACCCTGACCTCACACACACACACACACACACTCACAACAAGCATGCTAACACTCTCATGTCGCACGTATGGACACTGACACGCACCTGTACGCCAATGTGCATACACATTTGAACTCTAATGTACTTTTACTCACACACATACACAAAACCCCGAGGGGTTGAGCCACCAAACCAGGGATTATTCAAAACAGTTACAGTGTTGGACTTTATTCAGCTGTATTTGAGTGGAAGTGAATGAGTACGTTTTTAATCAGGCCTATTTCGCCCGAGCCGCTGGCAGAGCAGACCAACCTGGTTTCCCAGCATGCCCTGCATTAGCTTAGCGGCTGGTGGTATGCTCCCGCTTTCTCGTCCATACTGTTCATCAGTAGGTTTTGGTCAACCACAAACTGCACTGCATTGAGCCAGTGCCACCAAATGAGTCCACCTGTTTGTACACATCGGCCCGACCACGGTTGTATCGCTATCGCTTTAGATTCTCGTTTCTTTTCTAAGAGCCTCGGGCCATTTTGCTCTTTTTAAAGCGTGGAGTTTTGTCCTTCTGTCTCAACTGTTGATCTTTAGAGTTTGGATTCGCTTCAGTTTTTGAATATGAAGACACTAAAAAGAAAAACTCCCTCCCCAGCCGAGCCAGTGGCCGCATCAACAACAGGCCCGGCACTTTGGCCCTGTACAAGACTGACGACCCCCGGGTCTTCGTTTAATCTGAAACATGCAGACTAGCTGTCAAACGAGGAACACGATTTGTTGCCGAGGTAAAAGACTGCTTTTCTTTGAATCAGGGACGAGCTGCAAGAGCTCAATGACACATGACGCAGATACTCCTAGTTTCGCCCACATCTTGTCAACTCCAGATGCTGAGAAAGGCATGTGTGTGTGTGTGTGTATACGGGTTTGTTACCTCAACTGGTCGTTTTTTAACAAAGTGATTTGGGCAAATGTTCATTCTCAATTTCATCCTTGAACACACACCTGCAATGCACACAGCTGAAATTATTTTTGTGAAGCGACTCGTGTTTTGAATAGATAGCTGATGTTCAAAGGGGAGATTCGTGAGGTACCATGTATATAAGCAATCTGTAACCTTTGTGGCTTTTGTGTGACAGGGATAAGGTGTTTTGAAGGTTAAAAAAAAATCATATACAAGTATATATTTAAACAGCTTCAGGCGGTAGCGAGGGCAGCTCTGCATCTGGGGCCGGAGACGACAATAGACGACAGGGATTGTATATATTAACTATATATTCGGCAGGATATCCCTCAACAAAACAGGAAAAAAAGCAAACACATTGATTCTCAGTGGATCGGTCTCTTTTTTATTATTATTTATGCGTGTATATAAAGTGTAATATGTCGACGAGCCAAGAGAGGGTGCTGTAGAGGCAGAAAGGGAAGACGTAGCCGTGGTGACTCGGACTGTTTTGAGTGAGCAATGGTTAGGACTCTGTCACTGATGGAGCGCACTTTACCTTTTAACCCCTGACACCTGATCCACACACACACACACGCACACACACACACACACACGTCCTGTACATGCACACTAGGGTTAGACTGATATTACTGGCTGGTTTGTTCAAAATCTGATATTCAGCAGATACAAATAAATGTGTGCACTTTTTATTTAATCCTTAAAAAATGAGTTTTGTTGTAATTTAATTGAGATAATTTATTACTGTACATCAATGAACCAGAGCTCCCTTTACAACTCTGAGCTGGACCACCTTAAATATGTATCAGTGGCTGCCTGTTTGCAGTTAGTATAATTCATTCATTGAATTCACTTTAAGACAATATGAGGGGAGAGAAATTAGTAAAAGAAGTAAATAGGACCTTCTAAAAGGAAATTTGTACATTTATTTAAAACTTCATGAAATGATTTATCATTAAAAGGGTTTAAATAAAAATATCAAAGTACAACCTAAAAGGCTATTTAAAAGATATTTTTATTTATATATATTTTTTCAATTTTATTTAAAACATGAATAATGACAGAAAGAATTGGCACGCTCATTTTATTTAGTTTATTGCTAATTGCAGCAATTGTAAACCCACTAATCATGATAGGTTGTTTTTTTCATATCAATTAAGCAACTAATTAACCACAGAAAATAATCCTAAATTTAGTAGTTTCATCTTTTAAAGGCAACAGCAGCTTACAGTGTAAGCTAGTTGAGTGTCCCATGAGGGTCTAAACTCCCTCCCAAAAAATAAGTTTGCAGTTTGGCATATCAAAGTATTTGCAGCGTCAATGCCAGCATCATCTGTCACAAACATATCAGTCGAACTCTAGCAGACACACAGACAGCGTACGATTAAGCGAGCCAAGGATGTCCCCTTTTCGAGGTTTCCCGTTTCCTCTTGTTAGAAGCCATGTGTGTATATTTAAAGGATCTCTCCTTCGTCACTGGTTGGCTGTGGTTTTATATTACGGAGAGGTAAAAACGACTATGAAGGTAAAAGAAATGTGAAGGATGTCATTTTTGTACTGCGTAAAAGTGGCAATGGGTGATTTAGGGTTTAGTGGGTAGATTTAGCGGTCAAGAGTGCAAATTCATCTATTTATTTTTTTCCTAAAAGCACTCTCAGCCTCCGTCCATTTGCTTGTTAAAAGCTTTGGAGGCAGTCTGGGTATCGTTTCGTCGTTAAGCCGGAGGTTTCAGAACGAGTCTTGATCTTTTAATGACTACCTCCCAAATCCAACGCAGACTTGTCGACTTTGGGTTTTACTACATCCAGCCACCACATCCTTCTCACGGGCAGGCCCTCTTCACCTCCCTCTCACCCCTGTCACTCACTCACTCACTCACTCACTCAGTCGGGGTTTTTTTCCTCCTCTCTGGAAGCTTAATCTCAAAACCACACACACACACAGTTTTCATCACACACTACTTTTCTGTTTACTCCGTCCAGACAGCGGGTGTCAGCGCTGAAATGACAAGTCAAATTATTTTGGGGGGTCATTTCCATGAATAACACAACCCCCCCACCCCCACCCCAACCCGACTCCCCAGCCTCATCACACACTACTCCCATCATCCTCTCCTCACTTTATCTCTGTTTTTTTTTTCTCCGTCTGTCACTCACACACACTCATCCACTCTGTGACAAGTCTGAGTGTCAATATTGCTTTTCTGAGCGCGTGGCAGAGTAAACATAAATCCCCCCCCAGAGTGTAAACACTTTGACTGTTAAGACTGTTGTACCCTGAGCTCCGAACAAAAAACTGAAACAAAACTCGACCCCACGTATTGAAACCGCAAGCCATAGGTTTGTCAAAAAACGAAACAAAATGGCTTTCTTTTTGCGACGGGGGTTTTGGCACCGGTCGTATGAAGCCCTGGCACGTTCTTTAGAGCAACACTAGGGGTCGCTGTAATCACAAAACCGAAAGACAATCGTGCTGAGAAATAGTTTAAAGAACCTGCATCCCCCCTCCCACACACAGAAAAAAGCGATACTTGCTCCTGTATAATGATGTTTAGAAGTCTCACTCACTTTCCAGTGTTAATTTGTGCTGGTGACAGTCTGTTTTTAATTGTTCTCTGATAATTGATATTATTATTATTATCATCATTACCACAGCTTACACTGATGGTAGCTGTCGTGATGATATAGAAATCTGCGTTTTCTTTTGTGTAGGTTAGGCATCTTGTTTTATTTGGAATTTGATTTTATTTTATTATATGAAAAATATTCTATAAATATATTTTTTGTTTTCTCTTTTTCGGGATTTGTTTTCCTTTCTTCAAAAAAAAAAGGGTGTTACTAATGTTGCACGATTTTTATGACATGAAACAAACAACACAAGCGTAGTGATATTAGTACACGCGTGGATGTGGACGGAGGCGCCGAACGAGTCGACTGCGACAAACCGCTTCAATGCTGCAACTTTGAGTCCAATGTACAAACCTCTCAGTCCACACATGCTACCATGGGGTGGG
>NW_023339807.1:25449393-25471444 GCF_004916995.1 Morone saxatilis | reverse complement strand
GGGTGGGTGGGTGGGTGGGTGCGTGGGTGCGGGGGGGGCAGCGTGACACGTCTAACTTATTTCTGACCAGACACAATGATGTCAATGCATGGGCGTTTTAAAAACAAGCGAAGAGTGAATCATGTTATAGGAAATAAAATGTAATATCGACACAAATATACATCACACAGAAATACATTTAAGAAAAAAAAATTGAAGAAAAAAGTTTAAAATAAATTATAGCTAATATATTGTGTTCGGCTAGTCTGCTTTTTTGTTGTAAAGATAATTTTTTGTTGTTTTTGGAGAATGATATACAATTTGTGTATATTTTCATAAATAAAGTATGCACTGATATGTTATTACAAATTCTATACTGCTTTTACAAAAAAAAGTGTTTGTTATTGTACCAAAGTATCCATTGGTCCCCTCTTACCCTCCTCCCCTTTTTGCGTATGTTTTACCGTATTTTATATATTAAATAGACAAGTTGACCTACAGAAAAGTTTGAGTTTGTGTCATTTCTTTGTGAGTGTGTGTTATTCTGAGTGTGACAGCAGTACCGTGTTGGCACCACTAGATGGCAGTCTGACGTTTGGTATTGCAGGACCCAAGCTGCAGAGACGCAGAGGAAGCTGCTACTGGGTCAAGATGCTCATGTTACCAAAATGTTGACTTGTTTTTCAGGAAATCTGCTTTTTCTTTAGTGCAATAAAGTATTTTTATGTTGTTTAAGATGTGAAATCACTTGTTTTGTAGTAAATGCTTCACTCTTAAGACCCAAAGCGAAAAGAAAAGGAGAGCTTCTCCTCGATATGTTCATTACTTTATAGTGCTTTTATTTTTATTTTTTTTATTTTTATTTATTTGAGTATTTTATGCAACTATAGTTAAATCTATAGTTGGATTATAAATGGTGAGCACTATGCAACCTAATAAAAGGATCCAGATAAAAACATATTCTCATGCAGATTAACCACATTGTCCCCAGACACTCCTGGTAGACGTCATGGATCAGAACACTTGTGTGTGCGTGTGCGTGTGTGTGTGTAATCTCGTTTATTGAGCCACTTTAAGAGGAGATCAATGAAATTTGATACTTAATTGATCTCCAATAGAGAAATAAGCTGTTCTTTCCCTCCTCCTCCCTGTTCTTCCACAGAGGAGGTCAAAGGTCAGGGACAGAAACGGGTAAAGGTCTAAGGATGAGATATTTGGTTAATGTCGTGAAGCCAAATCTGTGATTTTTGGATATATTAATGAAGTCTTACTTGCGGAGCCCGAGTCGCGTGGTTGACGCGAAGAAACTGTGTGACAAAAGTGAGTTCAAAGGCACAATCATTAAGCTGGAGAGACTACATACAGTGCACACACTAAAGGTAGAGATGATGTTACAAAGGGTTTAAAAATATGATTAAAATAGCATATTTTAAAAACATTTAAATATATTATTTCCTTGAGATTAATCACAAGAAAACAGTTTGTCTTATTATTTCAACATAACAAGCAATTCATCTCGACATAAGGTGTCAAAACTCTAAATCAAAGAATAATTATTGTGTGATAAACAGCTTTACAGTAAGTGACAACTTATTGTGATCACAGGAAAAACGGTGTACGTCAACGTTAATGGTCTTCTTCAAATGAAACAGGAGAATTAATTCCAGTGCTTTTTATCTGTGTCAATGTGTTAAAGTCTGTTTTGTCTATTTTTATTGTACTTAAGTAAATCCAGGGGCGTTTCCAGACTTTTTTGGCTGTGGGGCACTGATTTATGCAGGGGTGGCATGAAGTATGTGTCTGCAACTTCTCTAGTCATTGACAGTTTATGCAAGTCCAACACTGTTTATGGACCCCAGGATGCAGGAATATTCAAACACACTAGGGGGAAACACATTTATACTGTAAGTAAAAAGCTGTGTGGGATTAGCATAAAGTGTGTGTGTCTGCAAAGGGAGATTATTGGGTACCCATGGAACCAATTTTCATTCATATATCCATCAATTTTGAGGTACTGGAGTTTTCACACTTTATTTTTCTACATTTCAGAGGGAAATGTTGTACTTTTTACTCCACTACATATATTTCACAGCTATAAGAGCGTAGTACCTAAGGGGGAAGCTTCCCATGTTCAGTTGTAAATAATTCCCGCTAATGGAAGAGTCAGTCTGTAAACTGGTTATATAATGTATACTGCTAAATATTTTTTGTTTTAAAAGGCACGAAATATGCAAACAGCCTTATAAAAGGCACCTTCTAAGGTAACAAAAACATAATGTTTTCTATATTTAGGTGATTATACACAAATGAAAACATGGGTATAAATATTATATTCCATTTCTGCCAATGTCCTAAATGTTATACACTGGACCATTAATTGGTAGAGAAAATTGATTTTCTTTTAAAAATACCAAAAAACACATTATGTATAAAATGTTGTTTCCAGAGAGATTTACGTTCTCACATCATTTGACTTTTTATTTATCTATTCCTAAGGGTTGAACTTCAGAGAGAAGACAAAGAAGGAAATAAAGTTGGTTGGCAAAGAAGGGACATCCATGCAATTGTTCACCCAACCCACCCGGGGCTGACCGAGCTGATCGCAGGCCGTCAGCTGCCACGGTCAGCTGGTTTGTCCACAGCAGCCGTTGGGCTCACGTCTCAGACAGACACATACACTCACACACACTCAACAGACCGCTAATAATAAACCACACACAATCTCAGGCGGCTCAGTCAGACGTCCAACTGGACTGTCCAGGCATTGTCTGTCCAACAGTCACCCATTTTTCCTGCCACAGAGCGATGAAGGCAGCCATTTGTCTGAGGGTGATCTTATCTTTCAGCACTTCACGGGTTAAAATGTCCGCACAATGACTCAAAGTCTATTATTTATTCAAAAGTTTACAATTGGCCTCAGGTTGCAGGGTTGGTGTGAACGTACCTAAAGGTAACCTACATGTGATTGAATAGATTTTGTATTCCCGAGCTTTAACATTAGTTTATTTGTAGTGAATATGGTGTGTAGTTGCTGAGAAACAGAGAAGTAGGCTGGGTGTGAGTCATCCTCTTCCTCTTTCCCTGTGTTCATGGGTGTGGCCTGTCTGCCAGTGCACATCTAACTTCATTTCTAGACACTGATTACATTACTGTGTGGGCATCTGCTACCAGACACACACAAACAGAGGAACTAACTCCCCCTCGTTTCAGCCTACACCACATTTAAAACAGAATTTGTCATGCATTGCTGACTTCAGTGACAGTAATTGTATTATTAGTTATTAGAATTCATGGGAACTCTTTGTCTTTAAAGCTGAACACATTCTTACCAGGGTTCTCCACATGGGTCTTTTTTCTGAGTTATCCTCATAGCAGAAAGGCTCTTTGAATTCCTGTTTTAGGATGGTGAAAACCTCTCTGAAGGTTTCAGGTAATGTAATTTACAACTGTTTATACGGTTATATATATGAAATTTAAAACATTAATATGGCAGCAAACAACTATTTGTTGAAACTGGATGTGAAACACACAGCCCTTAATGAAGAGTGTCCCTATTTCAGACCAAACACTTTACGCAGATTAACTGGGCGTGTAGAGAACCGAGATGTTCACATGCCAAGTGATTAATTAATGAACATGATCTTTTTAATAGTATAATTGGTCTTTGGTGATTAAATGTAACTTAAATGTAACACAATGACTGCCGATTGTTGTAACAAATGTCTCACTAATCTGTCAAATCTGAATAAGGCTAAAATAACCATTCATATAACCTACCTTAATCAGTAACTGGGGGTCCAACTACCCATGCTGCTGTCACAGAGTCAATACAACTTGCCATTGCAATAATGGCGGTGCTGCTAGATGGTGGAACAAATCAAAGATTTGTGTATAGTGGAGTCGTGGCCTGCTGAGCAGAGAATGACGTCACACTCCCTCTGCTTGTGTTGCTATCGCAGCCTCTCTGTGGTTTGTTTACATAGCTGGTCTGGCCACACATGCATGTTAGTATGTGTGAGTCCCTCTGCATACAACTGAGGAGAACGACTGAAACGGCCATTTTATTTTGTTTCTGTCCGCTTTGAATGATGTCATCATATGCAAGGTAATAAAACTAAAAACCACGTTGGAATAATTCAACACTAAATCCCTCATTTTAAGCTTTTCTATTGACCACTGAAGTCATTTATTTAAAAGTAATAAATGTAATGGATGGCCTATTTATCTCCCAGAACCTTCTCAATGGTTAAAACCAGCAGTCAGTGTTAGGGTTAGTTCGTCATTGAGCAGAGACTGTTTTCACCCCCAGTACAATCAGAGGTGGCAAAAGTACACACATTGTTTACTCAAGTACAGATACTGTGTGTATACAGGAAAAAAGACTCCGGTGATAAAACAAGTTGCTGTGTAAAGCTAACTGGGTCTAGTCTCCCCGTATGGTTGGTTTCACCATGTTATATCTGTTGTGCATGATATGTGTTTATCTTGATGTTGGGTAGGGGGGAATTGATTGAGCCTTTTTTTTAAATGTAAGGAGTAAAAAGTAAATGGGGGTAAATCAGTCATATCAATATGGGTGAGACAGCAGCTTGTCAGTATTAAAACAGACTGTGAGCTCAAACATCCAGGTCATAACCTTTAGCAAATATTGTGCAGGATTAGAGTTTCTATTCATGAGTCAGTCTCGCTCATCCTGGATCACAAACCCAACCTGCAGCTGTCGGCAGCAGATTGCAAATCGCAGTGCAACATCACTGGCCTTCTATTTTGATACAGGCCAGTGATGACTGATGACTTGATAGGCAAGATTTGTGGTAAAGTCACATGCCTTAAGGTGTGTTCACACAGAGATAGACACTGGTCAACTCTAAACTAGTGTTTAGGCGAGGCGGCGGGGTGCTGTGACGCAGCTAAACGTTTGTCTGACGTCTTCAATTTAACTTTGGAAAACCCTGTGAAAATCTTGTTTTTCTTGCTAATTTCGGGTGGTTCCACTTCTCAGGATGCAGTCATGTACAAGTGTGGGTATCAGTACAGCGACCTCAATGTGGGGTATGGTTACTGGTGCATGACCAGGCAGTTTGTGATGCAATATTTATAGAGAAGTGGTAACATTTGTACATTGTAACAGATGTGAGTCTAAATGTGGTGAGGTATTAAACTGTGATCAAGCCTTCTAAAAAAAAAAAACATATCACATAAAAGTCACAGACTAATAAATATTCTTCTTCTTTCACGCTGTCTAACTCAACGTGTGATGTTGATTGACATACAATTCATTCACGGGCAGCTCATGTAGGACCTGATCTCTCCAGATGGTCTCATGACTTTAGCGCTCGCTCAGTTGTCATCACTTTACAAGTTGTCAAAGACGTGCATGGATTTACATATTGAGCATGTATTAAGCATGTTTTGACAGATAGCAGGGATATAAGCTTCAGTTCCTACATTACTGTTAAAAATAAAGCAATAGTGAAAAGGTCAAAGGTCAGAGTGTTAGTGTCTTGACTGCTATGCACAGAACCATGGCTTCCACATTGTCTTGTGATTATTTATTGAGGATGAACCTACAGACAGAGCAAGACATCCTAATTAGCCATTCATTTCATTTACTGTGGATATTTAAGGTCCCCAGAGGATGATATACATATTTGGTAACATTTGCTTTGGATGTGTTCCCAAGGCAATTGAGACTTTGGTTTTATTGACAAAATGTTTTTTCTTCTACAAAAACAAATGGTGCAAACCTATATTTTAGTCCCGCTTCTAGTAAAACTAGTAAAACTACACGTTGTTTGTTGGAGGTAATTTAACCTCTAAGGCTCTAAGACTTGTTAGTCTGTGGCACCATATGATTAGTTGTGCTATTCTCTCACAGCTTACATGCACTTTCTTGCCTTTTCTGATACAATGGGGATCTAAAGTGGGAGAACCGAGTGGAGACACCTCCTCAGTCCAGCTCTGCAGCTCCTCCATCACTGACACCAATAACATCAAGAGTAAATCAATGGAGACGGGATGACGGATGGCAGATGGCTACCAGAGCACACACGTACACACACACCACCACAAAGAGCTAAAAGAGGTTTACGTCTCTCCTAATGGACTTGTACAAACACACCTCCCCCATGTTAATCTAGTGGCCACTGGTCATGGTGCCGCTGGACCAGTCGAGCGTGTTGATACCCAGCGTGTCTTAAGTCAACGTTGGCAGCATTTTCAACTGAAATTTTGTTTACTCGAGTGAGATTAATGCCTTTGGTAGCACAGAATTATGGCACCAAGACCTGAAGATGTGCCAGTGTTGCAGTTTGGAAGAAATTAGAACATAATTTGAACTGGCAGAACAAAACGAAGTCTGGTCATGTTCAGATATTTCTAAGTGTTCCTAACTGGTTGTAATTGGGCCAAAACATTATCTCACTGTGCTGATAAGTTACCTCGAACACAACAATACTTTATTTGCAGCTATGCCAAGTTTTGTGGTAACCAGGGAGCTTGTTAGTGAAAACTTGGCACACAGCAAACACGTGTGGTTTGACCCTCAGTAACAGGGTTTTACTGCTTTAAGTTGCCAAGGAATAAAATGATTCATGCAGCCATTAAAAGATACATCCCACCTCTAGAATGATTTAGTTGTAACCACTAATTTGTGCCAAATGTCTTAAAATTTGAGCACTGTGCCAGACTTAACTTTTTAACTACGCTTGAATATTTCAAGAATAGCAGATTCTCTTGGTGCTCATTGCTTTAAATGTAGTCTTATTAGTTAAAGCCAAACTCCTTTAATTAATTCTTGACTGAAACATAAAACGTTTTTGTGCTATTGTGCACAGGTAAAGGTTAGAAAAAGGTTTTAAAAAAGCAATTTTGCCAAGCAAAAAACTGCCTTTCCTAATCAGATTTTGTTCATTTATTAAATTAAATATATTAAAAGGTACTTATGCTATGTGCTAGGCCAGTTTATGTTGAAAAGACAACTACATTTTGAAGATGTTTAAAAGATAAAAGTGACATAGCAGAAAATTAACTGTTCCTGACCGAGGCTTGCACAACTGTTATTAAACCACAGAGCAAAAAGGGGCGGGATTTAGGAAGGAAATGATCTGATTTGCTTTTGAAACAAGCTGTAAAATCGCACTGTACATGGATTTTAAATCTGTAGTAAATTTGTCATTTGATTTAGTTTGTTTTATTAGCAAACAGATGTCAATTTATAAAATATTCCTGATGAGGTAGTAAAGAACCAGAGCTGTTGTCCAAGGGAGGATGTGACACAAGGCTAAATTAACTGCACAGAATAATCTGAGGCAAACTTTCAAAATGTTTCCCGTCGCCAAGTGCTTGCTCATGGTGGTACTGTTGGGTCTCTGTAAATGTTAAAAGGAGTTTCGCTAGACCCTGGCCTCCTATTTGAAAAGTGTCCTGAGATAACTCTGTTAGAATTGGAGGCTATACCAAAGTAAAATGAATGAAGAAAGTGAAGATACACAAACTAAAAAGTCCTTCAAAGCCTTAAGCAAAACTTCCACTTACTGCACATGTACTCCGTACACTTGGATTTTTGTAATACGCATTCAGTAATGAAACAACATAAAGTATTTTATTATTACTAGCAGAGTACAGGGAGAACATATTGATCCCCTGAGAGAACCACTGAAAATTGCTTTTGGAAATTATAATATTAATTGAATTCTGTTCTGTTTTTATGTGTTACTGCTCTCTTCTCCAGTTCCTATCACAGTTAGTGATTGTATGGTGGGTGTCTTGGGTAGGACAGCTCTATTGATAGGCAGAGAATAGGAGCATGCCAGACAGTTGCCGTAATACCATTCCAGCACTCCAGCCTTCTCACAGTGAATACGACCGTCTGTGGTTTCCTTCCTCACTGAATCTCTCATTGGGCAGATTTGGGCAGCGAGCACTTGCTAAAATAGCCATCATTGTTCAGTCAAGTGACGAATGAGGAGGGAGTTGGGAGGGCGGTGGGAAGGAGGGGAGGTGAGGTCACACATTGTTCCCTCTTTTGTACTTTTTTCCTTGGCCGTCTCATGGGATGGCTGTTTGCTTGTGCAGGACCCCGGTGCTGCTTTGTTAGCTTGCCTGCTTTGAGGTCAGTGAGGCTGGGATGTGGCCAAGTCCAGGCACACACAAATACACACAAACACAGCCTTCCTCAATGAAAACCCCAAAGGAAACAGACATGGATGTTGCTGGAAGGCAGCAAGCAGCTGTTTTTTTTTTACCTTGCCTTAAGGATGCAACTGTGTTCTGAGTTAAAGAAAATGTCTGTAGTTTTAGAGGCCTGTCTAATTAATCATCACTAAACAATTCCCTCTTTTAAATAACAGAAATTCCCACAGTTTTCAACACAATCAAAGCCTCCTCCAGGTATTGCATGATTTATGATTTAATAGTATCCCTGGTAAATTTTTATTTTATGGGCCTATAACTTATAGTTAGTGGAAAAAACAATGTGATTTTGTGTTGTTAAAAGGGAAAATGTCTTGAAAGAACTGCTCCATTTAAACCCAAGTTAAATATTCATGAATTAGTCTATTATTGCAAACTTAAATCTCCATATATGCCGGATTGTACACACATGTACCTGACCTGCTGTCTTACAGACCCTAGCAAAATATTGAGGTGTACTAATTGAATCCATATGCATTAATAGTATGAAACTACATTGTTCTTTCCAGGACACAAGGAAATTACAGACCTGTAATATAAAGTGTTTCCTTTATCCTAAATCAATAATATGTAATTTAAATTATTGTATAAAACTGTAAGATGGATTCAGGTCCTCACTGAGTTGCCAACATTTTATTTGCTTAAAAGAGAATCAAAATATATAAGTTAAGCTATCAATGGGCGGTATTAGTGATCAGTAGGGCTTTGTTTTGGCAAGAATCTGGTAATATGATACATATCAGATATTCAGAAGATGAATGTCATGGTTCAGTCATTGTAGGTTGTCTTATTTTGAAGTTCTGTGTGTTTCCTGTTTTATTTTGTACATTTCTTTTCCTCTTGTTTCTGATCCTCTCACTTCCTTTTCCTTGTGCGTTTCCTGCCAATGGTAACTGTTTGCTCTGCCCTCAATCACCTGCACCTGCATCTGATTACCTTACACCTGTTCACTATATAGTCTCTGTGTTTTGCTCGCTCCTGTGCCAGTTCGTCTTTGTCTACTCAGTCAAGTGTACCAGCAGTATTTCTCATGTTCTTATACTTTGGTTTTCAGTTTTTTTGCCTGCCGTTTGACTGGCCTTTTTGGGCTTTCCTTGTTTTGTGGATTACCCGTGTACCGAACCTTGCTTCAGTAAAAAGGAACTGATTTACCTTTGAACCCTGTTTGTGTTTTGAGTTGTGCATTTGAGTCCAGTTTCCAACAATGAATGCAGTCTGTAATTGTCTGACCAAAAAAGTTTTTTGCTAAATATTTGTTTGGAGATAGGCTACTCTGGTAATGTGCATTTTGCAAGTAAACAAGTTAAATGTTCAAATAAAGACACTGAGAGCATGTAATGAATCTACTATTTATTTTGGACTTTAAATGTACCGCAGCAAAAACTGAATGAAAATAAAAAGTCTGTTTAATACAAGCCAGACAAATAGATCATAACAGTAAATCTATCCAATTCAGCTTACATCAATGTCATCTAAACCTCTGACAACCAACCATTCATTCTACACGTGTAAAACATGCAAATTATTATTATTGGAAATGAGATAACTAACCAGCAGAAACACTATCCATCTGTTTGATACACTGTGAAACAGCAGCTCTACAAGGAATCCTACCCTCCTGCTCTCATTGATTTCCATCAGTCATCAGATTAGGCAGAAATCAATAAACGATTTGACTTCCAAATTACATTCTTTGTTCTGTCTTCATGCAGAAATGCCCAACCTTCTTCCATATCATGCACACTGAAAGGGTTTAGAATTAGAATAGAAAAAAAGGGTTAGTCCAATATGTCAGTTTAAGCAAATGAGGCAGTTGCTCACTATCTTTACAGATAGAATTGGCACATTGGTGGTTAGCGTCACTGAGGTGCGCACCAAGGCACAACTTTGGTTTTCATAGTAAATGTATTGTACAGAAAACATAATTTTCCTCTGACTAACACTGATTAAATCTATAACTGGTTCAACTCAAACTTCTCACTACTTTTATATCGGTTCCTCCCCAGATGACCAGGATTCACCCTCAACTTCAGACTCCTCAGAATGGACCAACTCCCCCTCAACAACATTTCTACACAACACCTGCTTCACCTCCAAATGCATCTGCTCCTGCTCCTTCTTAGCAGCCAGGGCTTTAGATGAGTCAATATCCACCCTGGAGTTCCAGTTAACGACATTGGGGTTTTCCAAATCCCCCCAAACCATGTTGTCAGCAAAACCTATATTCTGATTAGTTTGCTCAGGTGCTTCATTACAGGCATCATCTGGTTGATAGGTGGCACCGGTCTCAAAGGAGGACACCCAGAAGTCATTCTTTACACCAGAGCTGAAGAAGCCATGGGGGCCGTTGTCTTTGCCATTTGTGTTCATTAGTTCTGTTGAGTCCTTCACCACAAAGATATTATTTTCATCAGGGACCGTGTTGGGGGAGATCTCGAGGGTCTCCTCTTTACATGTCATTAGATCCTCACCAGAGCCTCCATCATCGTGGTGATAACTTTCAACTGATTTAGGCACATTATCACATTCTTCATAATCTTCATTTGGATCTCTGACTTCAAAGTCCTTACTTGGGTTCTCTAGGACTTCCCATTCAGCTGTTTCTGGAACTTCCTGACAGTCTGCAACATCCTCAATGAGGGGTTCTTGAGATACAGTGGATGGTTCCACAGGTACAACCTCTTTCACCTCAGTGTTGACAGCCACCTCCTGCAGGTTTCCCTGATCTGTTGAAACCTGACTGATGAAGTCACTAAAGACAGAGTGATCTTCTGTTACATCAGCATGTGTCACCATGGACACATTGTTTTCAATCTCTTCCTCCCTTTTCTCTGGTGCTTCTTGTTCTTTATTCTGGACAGACTCATGAGCCAGAGTGTCTGTTTGAGGCACTACCACTAATGAATCACTGAAATATAGGTTCTCATAATCTGTAATTGTAGTGGAAGACGCAACTTCGTGGTTTTTCACTTCAGGCTCTACACAGGGAGTCATGTCCTCTGTTTTTGTTTTACCAGCCTCTTCTTGCTCTGTCATTTCCTCAACAGACCTGCGCTGCTGTAGCATCTCCTCACTCTCACGGGCCTGCTGCTGTGCAAAGTGAGCACTGTAGCTGTCTGTGGCTAGGTTTTCTAATTCCTGTTCCACAAGTCTGTCTGTCTCCAACTCCTCATCGTAATCCACACTTGTGGGTACCATGCGTTTGGTAAGTTCTTCGGTTTCTTCATCCGAAAGTCCCTCGCTGACCATTTCTTCTGCATTTTCTGTATCATTCACTATTGTAGCATGCTCACTTAGAGTCATACCATGTCCAACATCTCTGTCGTCAATATGAGTGTATCCCAGATCATATTCCACATCCAATGCTTCCCCTTCAACTTCTTCACACAGATCTTCCATAGTTCCAAATCTCTTTGACTTGTCTTCGCTCCACGTTCCAGTTCCCGTCTCTCCAACCTTCTTTTCCTGTTCACCTTCACTAGACTCGCTCTCATCCAAGTGTGACGCTAGAGTATTGGCGTCAGTCTCATCACTCTTGTATCGAATCAGAGGACGAGTGTCAGCAAGAGTGTTATCCTGAGCGTAGCTGTCACTCTCCAGCTCTGTCCTCCATGACACAGAGACATTTTGAGAATCCTCCTCTTCATTGTCTTCTTCGTTATCAGGAAGCATGGTATGCTCTTGGTCTAACGCAGCATGCTGTCCATCATTGTCCATGATTGAAGAGGCCACGTTGTCATCTTGCACTACATCTGTGGCAATTTTTCTCTTTTCGTGCTCTTGTTCTCTTGCTGATATGTCTTCCTCTGGTTCAGCATGCTGTCATTTTTCTTCATTCTCTTTTATGTCATCATCTGTCTTCAGATCAACCTTCCTTTCTATCACACTGTCCCATGTATCCATCTCTTCCCCATCAGGGTACAACTTATCCTCAACATCTGTCTCATTTGTTCCTACTATAGAACAGCTTATTTCTGGCATTATCTCAACTGCATCCTCCTTTAACATGTTTTCATCTTGACAAAAGTCTGTCACTTTGTTAAACACTCTTTCTTCAGGCTCATATTCAGACACTGGACTGCTTGTCCTGGATTCAAAGTCTGATCCAAGTACTGCCTCAGTTTCAGAATCTGAGGTTTCATCTTGCACATGCTCTACATCTTTGCCTTTACTCTCTTTCTCTACCCAGGCATCAACTGGCGCATGTAGTTCTTGCATATCTTTTTTTATGGCAGGTATTACAAAAGACACCTCCTTATCAGATTCATCTGAGAAACCACAGGGCTGCTCTGTCATTCTGATATGATAAGGTGTAAGGCTGTGTGAGGTAAACTGATGCTGATTCACTTCATCATTGAAGGGTGTCTCGGTGCTGAGGCTAGACTCAACCTGACAACTGACAACTGACTCAACATCTGGTCTTTCCTCAGGAGGTTCATCAGTAACATTGCTCCAATCCTCTTTACCTTCTTTGTCCCCTGATGTTTCATCCAGAGCCTCCTGCTCATTGGGAGGTGATAGACGCTCAGCATAGGTGACTTTCTCATGAACCTCCTGTGGTCGGAAATTTTCAACGGCTCCATCCTGCAGTATTTTTGGATAAGTGGTTGCTGACTTTGTTTTGTCTTCATATTCAGATTTCATGGAAATCTTAGGAGTTTCACTGAGGGTTACAGGTTTTCTACTCCAGACTGGCATTGCAGTTATCGCTAATGGCCCTTTTCCTGTTATGTTACGGACAGATGAGAGGGAAGTGGTCTTGTGGCTAGCAAACAGCTGGGTCTGGTAATTCTTTTTTACCCCTCGGGGACTGAAAGCTGCATCTATGGAGGACAAAGAGCAGAGCTCATGAATACACAATGAACAAAGCTACTGTAATAATAATGACTGGAATTAGCGACAGCCAGCGGCAGCCGTAACAGAATTTATGTCTTAAATAAAACCAACACATTTCTAAACTACAATTCTGCCAAATATACTGTGTCCTAAGATATTCTCCACACAGCATTGACTAGTAATTTAAATTATACCTGTTAATCTTAATGTGACAGAGATACTGTGGAGAACCTGCCTCCCCAAAGCATTATTAAAACATATGTTCTCAATGGAGGTTAGACACTAATGGGGAGATATTGATCGTCATTTCCTTTCACTGTTGTCTAAGTTACCGGAAGGCAGAGCCATATGGTTCAATAACCTTTGGGGACTGTCTTTGGTGGCTTACATTACAGGACCCAAAGTGCCTACCTCAGCTACCTCAGCCACACCAACCACCCACCCAGCCCAGTTAAACTAATGTCATTACAAATTGTATCAACCATGTCCCCCACTCTGAGGGGCTGTTACTATTATACCCTTACAAAGGGGGAGATTAATGTGGCAAGAAGATAAAGGAGAGTATTTATGCAACATTTTGAGGTTTTAAACACTGCAGTAGTGAAGGCACTGCTGATGGATTAATGTAATTTGCTTTAATTACCTGTGATGGAAATGTTTCTTGGCTGATTTAACAAAGAGATGTCTCCCTTGAGGCTTTCACTGTCCAGCAAAGCTCTGTAGAGACAGACAACAAGAGAAGCCGGTTAGATTCTGTAACAACATGTGAATATTGTGATGCTGACCATTTGGATGAGTTATAAATGGGTGGATGCCGATATGATGCTGCACACAGAGCAGTAGGCAGGGAGAGGAGAGAAGGGCGACTTTTGTTGCTCTTAAGCAGCAGGGACAGACTGAGGTCTGTTGTTATGGTAATGAAGGAAAGGCCCCACCATTGAGGAGCCATCTGCAGCGCACAAACCTCTGCAATCAATTCCTCACACACACATACACACGCACACACACACAGAGGGGACACTTATGCACACCGACACACATGACAGCAGATATTATGAGCAGTCCATGCAGCACTAATACTACTGTCTCCTTTCACACATGTGAACCACACCAGTCTCCATTCCAACACATTCTCTTATAATTAGCTGCATGTCTAGCAATTTAACACATTTACAAACAGTAAGTTCCATTTGCAGTGAATGACATTGAAATTTGTCCTTTATTTTTTCCTCCCCCTTCCCACTCCCCTTTGCTGTTATTCTAGACTCCCATAGCTCATAAATTGGTAGCTTCTAACTGAAGGGTGAGGGTCAATATTGTGAGGAGGGGGGGAAGGAGAAAGGAGACACCACTATAGAGCTCCATAATGGATAAGTTGCTCTGTCCAAGACATCAGAGGTTGCTGTTTCAATGAGATGACCTTTAGTCCAGATGGCTGCACCCCCTGTGAACAGCTCTTGATATTTTAGCTTCTCTCACAGATGCAAGGGTGTTTGTCTACAATGTTACTGAGCAGCAGTGTTAGAATGGGTTAAACTAACCATTTAAATCAGTGTTGACATAGTAGTGATGATAGTTAAGATAGATGATTGTGAGGTTTCACCCAGCTTGTTTTTATAACAACTGTTCGAAATTCCAATATCATATGTGACACTTGTGATGTGATATTCTGTAATCTGTATGGATGACAAAAACGTGCCCACACAGTTTACTGATCATACTAACATTTTCCAGTCTGAGCCACATGGTGAACTAATATGTAGAACCAAATTTAATCTTGAGACATATATGCTTCATGGAACATCTATATCTGATTCTAATGAGATTTCCAACAAAGGAAAACAGCAAATCAGCCTATATACATTACATGTTTAGTTTAGCTGAGCACAAATACTAGAAATGGGGAAACTGCTTGCCTTTGTTAGGAGTTGCAACTCCAAAAGGGCTTTATTTACATCCTGATACCTTGTAAGCTAGTCACCAATAAGGCTGCAACTTGTGCAACGCATGAGGAAGACTTTTACATTAATAGAGTTTAAAGTTAAAAACTCCTCGTAGCATGTTGGATCTGAGCATTAAGGATTGCCATGTGAGCACGAGCATAAACTGAATTAATGATTTTTTTCACAGTAGTTTTAACGACAAAGGATGTTGATTTAATCAGCTCTCATGACGTTGTGAGTGAGGTGGCTTTAAACAAACATCAAAAACAGTGCCAGACTTGATTTTTAGCATGTGAAATAAACATTAAATGCAACATTCACCCCCCACCTGCCTGACATCAAACAGGTGGGTTTCTTGGATCACCAACTCTGGTGAAGTTTTTATGCTTTTGCAGTTTTTACTGTGTGAAGCCAAAGTTTCTCCTTTTTCAAGGCAAACTGACTGACAATAATATAAAAAGCTCCCTATTATGAAAAGGCTGACTTCTAAAACAGAAATCTCTATCAATGCAATCTGCTGTTTCATTTTATATGACAATAATCAAAACAGTAGTTATAATGGATATGGATTTTTCACCCATTGGTCACAATACTTTTGATGGAAATGTTAGAACACAGGATACAAAGCTGACATCTTAAGTCAGTCAATATCTGAATTGCTGTGAATGGAGAGAGTATATATTTAAAGCTTTGAGATTCCACTTGCCCTTGATTTTAAAAGCAACAGATGCAGTATTATATAAGTAATATTACAAAATGCAATGTATGGTGAACATATTGAAGCATGTTAAAAATATGTTTTGATACAGTAAATCCAGTCTGCAGAAACAGAAAATTCCAAATTTAAGCAAATCAAGGTTTTTTTTCACAATCTGATAGGAATCCCTTAAATATAACAACCCCAAAAGTCATTAGGGAATGGATAAAAAATCAATATCTTATTGTAATAGTTCATCACCATCTGGCTCTAATATAATATCTTCTGCTCTGTTACTGAGGCACATGTGCTATATTCTTTCATGTAGGTCAAACTTTGGCCTATTTATGGCAGTTAGACCAGAAAATGATGTTGCTGGGCTATTGTTGTTGTGAGTGTCAAAAAGGTGTGAAAAGGCTCTGCCCTTTGTTACACACTGTTTCTTCTGTGCATAACTGTGCTTCCACAATGTTCAGTCTATATGCTAAGCTGGGCTAAATATGTCATCTCCAGCTCCGTACTTAATCATGTACCTATTTTCTTAGTATTGATCAGTGGCTGGTCAGCCCTGGATCAATATATTTAATTAGAAATGTACAAGGGGGCAGAGATAGTAACTGCTTAGCTCAGGGACCTTGCCCTGTATCTTGGAAAAGTCAGGATATGTGATTTGCCTCCTCTACCCTCCTCTCACCCAGTGTATGTTGGGATAGGCTCCAGCCCATTTCACCATGCAGAGGATAATCAGGAATGGAAAATGGACAGTACTGACAGTGTAGCGTACCTGTACGTTGCGACCTCCAACCCCAGAGACATCTTCATCTGCAGCAGCCCTCTGTTCTCCAGGAGGAGGCTATCAATCTGCTGGCCCAGCTCCTCTTTCTCCGCCTCCAGGCCCTCCAAGTGCTCCTGCCAAAACAGGAAGTGTAAAAGGAAAAGGAAGTGGTTTAAAAGAAGCATTCTCACAGTGAAGTATATGGGGTAAAAATAAACAGCATTTGTGCTACTGTGTGTGTTGTTCAACTGCTGCTCAGGACCACACTGGGAGAAAGCAGCATTGTCTGAAAAAGTGCTTAATTTGAGTGCTTAACCCCTCATACTTCACTGTGACCCAGGACTAATCCCAACAGACCCAACCTATAAATATGAAGCCCCCCATGTCCCTTTCAGACCCAAGTGTTTTCATTCCATCAGAATATTAAGTGAGCATGCTAAGGGGAGGAAAGCCCCTGGGGGACGCACTCACAGGTGCTCCTTAAAGCCTTCAGTGGGACATCTGGCATATTACTAAAGGCCTTAAATATTTTCAGAAAGTTAAATATTACTAAAAAGTTTTAAAAATATCTGTGATGAAGTATTTGATCTTTTAAAACTTGACCAGTCATGTAATTGACATGCAATAGCACAACAGTAAACTCCATTTTGTCTCACTGACCTAAGTCGTGCAGATGTTGATCAACTGTTCATATTCCCCTGTGGTTTGACACTTAATCATTCATCATCTGTGTCTATTTGTGCAATGTGAAGCTACAGATTGCACATTCTCAGAGCAACTGCGAATGACCTTATGAACTCACACAACAGAGGTTCTTCAATTTGCAAGAATTCTTTTTTACAGCTTCTCTAAATTAAGTTAAATTACAAAGTTACGATCAGTTGTTAGGAGCATTTGTGATTTAGTGTAATAAACAATAAAAATATATAGTTATTTATTTACAACCTTTGTTCACTGCAAGTTAAAGTATAGGGCCCCATGTTTCCAGGTACTGTGAATATGATCTGTAGCATCCCGGTAGGTATGGATGTTCTGCTCTCACCTGGAGTTGTTGGATATCCTGGCTGTATTTGTGTCCCTGTTGGGCTGCAGTCTTCTCCAGATGCAGCCTGACGTCCTGAGCTGAAGCGATCTCCTTCTCCAGGGATTGGAGCTTCAGCTGGCTCTCTCGCTTCTCCCGACCCACTTGGCTTAAATGGCTCTTGGTCTGGTTAAGGGACTCCTCTAGCCGGGTTAACTGTCCCTGATAGGCCTCTGCTGCCTCCTGCCATGCCTTGGTGGCCCTCTGGGAGTACTCTTGTCCCAGCTGTAGGAGGTTTGGTGTCTGGTTGCTCCTTTGAGCCAGTGTGGGTGGCATTGTGGCTCTGGAATGGGTCAAAGTGGCCTCCAAGTGAGCCACATCCTCCTGATGGGTTTCAATTAGGTGCCTCATCTCATGCTCCAGCTGACTGACCTTCTCCCTCAGCCAGATCTGTGCCCTCTGCTCCTCTTCCAGCTCCTTCCTGCTGTGCTCAAGCTTTGTCTTGGCTGTCACTTCGGCCTGAGCCTCCCTCTGCCTCTGCATGTCCAGGGCTTGGAGCTCCTCGGTCAGCCTGCCAACCTCCAGCTCTGTGTGGACTCTGTCCCTCCAGGCTGCATCCACCTTCAGTCTCGCCTGCCGCAGCTCTTCCTCCAAGCCCTTCTTCGGTGTCGAGGCTCCGTGATTGCTGCGCCTCAAAGCTTGGATCTCTTTTGCAAGCAGCGCATTTTCCTCCTCCAGGAGTTTGACTCGGCTCAGGTAGGTCTCCAGGCGTTGGTTCAGGTTCAGCATCTGGTGCTTCTCGTCACCCAGGTGGCTATGGTGAGAGGTTTTATGCACCCTGTGGAACTCCATGTCAGTGTTAGAAATAAGAGAGATTAGACAAAACAAGGCCTCACTCAGAGGTATGCTGATTATGATTTGGCAGCCAAACTCCGTGTCCAGGCCTGAGCCAGTGTGTGTGGCAGATCTTGTTTTTTGTCTGAGTGAGGCTCCTGTGAGGCTCTGGTAGTGTGACTGCCAGCCAGAGTCTTCCCTTTCATACTAGAGTTAATGAAGGGGCCGGGCACATGGAGAAGAGGGGAGGAGGGATGGAGAGGGAGGAGACTGAATGCTGGAGAGGGAGGGGAGAGGAGATGAGGAAGGATGGAGAGGGAGAGAGTGGGCTGAGGGAGAGAGAGTAGAATGGTGAAGGAGAGATGAGATTAGAGGGGTGGAATAGGAGGGGTGGAAGAGATTGGAAAGGGCACAGAGAAGCAGTGATGTCATTTCCAAGGTTAACTCTTTCCCCACTGGCACTTTTTCCAGCTGAGGAAATACCTCTGCTGGACCGAAAGATTTTACACACAAAAAATTCAAACGTCATTAACAGGAAGACCTGGGTAAAAGAAATCAGATTACCATTCATTTACAGTATATCCAGAAATGAAATGAAAGAGTCCTAGAGGTTAAAGACTCTAAGACCAGGACGAAGATGTTGATGTCATCACTCCTCTCCTCTCATTTCCTTTCATGCTTGCACTGCCAGGCTCACATAAAGGCAAAACTGCCTGTAAAGTACATCTCAAATTAATTAAAAAAAAGAACAGAAATAAAAGCAATAAGAAACAAACACATATTGATCAAGATGTGTAAGTGCAAGGTGGAAATGGGTTAATGCCTGAGGTTCAGTCAAAGGCAGTGAGAACGTCAAAGCTTTGGTATGTTAAAAGACAATCAGAGATGTACTTTGATCCTAAACCAGAGCGTTATCAACAAGCAGTAGTAATTTAAACTCCATTAAATATGAAACACCTTTCTTTGTCTTTGTGGGACTTTAGCAGCAGCTAAAGCTGAAGAGAGTTTTTTTAAGGTTGAACTTGAGAAATAAATATTACAGTAACTTGACCTGCCGGAAATGACAGTGTGCTTAGTTGATTGAGAAAAGTAGAAAAATTAGGTAATGCAAATAATAGTGATTTTAATGATTAATGATAAAAAAAAGGAATATAATGCAATTAGGACAAATCATGCTGACAGTCAGTAATGTGGTGTTCTAGTCAATTGTGACAAAACAACTGTAGATAAAGTGAGAATTCATTGATCTTCTAATCACATGGTATGGAATTTCTGACACTTGAAAAGCAAGCAAACCCCTTTACCTGTAACTTAACAGTGTTTTTGGAAACAATAGCCACAAACAAGCAGACACAATAACAGTTTCTACCCACAGGCCGTCACTCTGATACCACCTGTTAACTCCAGACACAGTATCAGGAACAGTCCGCATCCACTGTTCCTTTTTAAAACATCCTTTGCACTCTGTTGTACTATTGTCTTACTGTCTACAAGTGTTCTTGTTGTTGTTTATATATATTATATCTGTTCTTGTTGCTGTATGTATGCCTATTTCTGTACACTGAGAGCAATTAAACCAGAGTGTGTACACATACCTGGCCAATAAATGTGATACTGAAGTTGTTATATGTTGGGAAAGAAAGAAAACAACAAATGTGGTGGAACTGCATTTAGAAATGTTAGTTAATGAGTAAGCCAAATAATGAAAAGTGTTCCATAACCTTATCAGCACACCTCAGCAAACAAATTATGTTTTTATAGGCGTTTCACTAAGGATGGGTACATGCCAGGGAAGGTTACAGATTGACCTCCCTATCTCCCTCTAGTGGGCACCGCTCAACACTACAAAAGCCTGTTGTGAGCCAGTATTACAAGGTGACACTGCTAAGTGCACCTTACTCTAAAGTAAAAATGGATCTTGACAAATGTGTGCTAAAATCTATAAAGGTATGAAATAAATTTCAGTGCTCTGACATTGTCAATGCTTGCGTCCTACCTGTGTTTTTTTGCATGTATTGCATCAGTCAGAGATACAGAAAAAACATTTGTATATTAGTTTCAAGGAAGCATAAAGGTTGTAAGCAGATTGATTTGAAGTCCCCAAATCTGTCATAATCAGCTACATTTACCAAGCTGAAGTACCTTTGGCTAAGGAGCTCTTCTTGCATGACTAGGCCTCAATAGGTACCACAAAATGTTGAAACATCCTCTACTTTACTGCACAGATGAACCAAAGCTGAGCTGTCACAAAGTTCTGCTTTTATTAGTTATGTACTCATCTAAATTTCAATTTTGTTCAACCAAAATGCAAACTTTAGTGTCCCTTGATAATCTGAATGCTGTTTGACAGGCCCATGTCGAATCGAAAGACACTGAAAATAAACAAATATGAGCATATAAACAGTTTATTATGATATAATGATATTGGCAGCAGCTTTCTAAAACACATAACTGTCAAACCAGAAATATGAATTACGAAGCTGTACTGTACATAATCACGGACTACATCTCATCTTCACCAGCTTTGTATAACCGGTATGTTCACCTACAGAGTAGTATCTAACTAAACTGGAAATTAAATCTTAATACTATGTCACATTTTTAGAGTTTATTATGCAAGACTGTCAGCAGAATTTATACTGAGGAATTTTATATTTCAGGTATAAAAGCAACATGAAAAAACAACACATTAACAAGTTCAGGAAACTGCTTTTGCATATTTTACTTCCTCTTCGAAAGCAGAATCACTCACTTTGAAATTCATATTTGTAACTGGAATCCACTTCCATGTTACTTTATACAGATAACAAAGCAAATGTCACCAATACAAATCCAATGTATGTTCTAGACACTTTACATTCAAACTGGAAGTCAAACTTTTGAGATACTTAATCATAGAGAAAGGTGTTCGTTAAGGGGATATTTTGACCTATAAGTGGTGCTATAGATGACAAATAACAAAATCATTATGAATGATCACTTGAAGACCAAGAATATCCATTTCATAGTATTGTGGCCAGTACTTGCCATAATGTATTGCCCTGTAGCAGTGTGGAGGGGGGATTTTCTTCCCATATGTTAATGTTGTTATACATTTTGGTTTAAGATCTAATTAGGGAAGTCATATTGACCACTCTCAGCGGAGACCTGGCCTAGAAAACTGCAACATGACAAGCCACAAAAATTGCAGACACAGTAAAAAAAAAAAAAAAGATAAAAAAATAAAATCCAGTTAAAATCTCATAGTAGGAAAGATCAAAGTCCAAATTTGCTCTGAAAGCATTCATACAGCCATCAGCTCCTTAGCAAGCTCAACAAGGGACCAAATATACTGAATATAAAACTTGGCTGAACAAAGCAGACACAAACCGTACACACAGACCACAGGCACATACTGGACTTTATTTAATGACATTTGATATGAGCACTGATGAGTACAAACATCAGCTCATATTGGAGCAGTCACGCTTAAAGTGTGAGAAAATGTTACGTCAGTCAAGTGTCAAAAGCACTACAATGACACTGTGTGTGGGTTGAGGCATGAATTGTGTTTCCTGATAGCACACAAAGCAAACATGTAAAGTTAAATATTAGTAGACCTCTTTCTGTATGTACACTGTTTCTAATGGCATTTTTTATCAATGTTGTTGATGTTTCCTTAACACGGGAACACACTGTATATGGTCTGAATATATAATAATTTAATAACCAGCCATTCGTGTATGCAAATGACTTTTTCAACCAAAAGCAGAAGTTCTTAATTACAAGGCAGT
>NW_023339807.1:25446914-25449335 GCF_004916995.1 Morone saxatilis | reverse complement strand
TTACAGTGGTACTTCTCTGTCTACAAGTCACAGAGCACTGAAGAGAACGACTGTAGCGATGGCAGAGGAGGAGGTTAACTACGCTTTAGTTGTATTCAAAGCTAAAGATAATTCCCCACCTGAAGGTAAGTTTAGTTTTTCAAATCGTGCATTAAGAAAAGATAATTTAAAACGTGTTACTTTACTGGTTTGTTTGTGTGATCATCCTCATAAGCAATGTTCATTTCTTGGACTGATAGTTTCTTCGATAATCAAAAATCTATTTTTTTTTACCGATCAGAATATTAAATCTGAATAAGTTTACATGTGTTGTGTCCTGTGAAAGAGATATTTGTGGCGCAACCAGGGTTTAAAACAGGAACATCTGCAAAACTCTGTAGCATGTCGTTGTTGACATGCAGCTTTTTAAACTGCAGGAAGATAGTGGAAATTAGATGTTGAGCTAATCCTGCACATTGGCACTGATGTTCAAAATGTTGAGTATTATTAGACAAAGAAAACCAGTAAAGTAGTACAGACATCACTGTTAAACTGTTAAACTCTGATCTCAGACTTTGAATCATTTTACCAACTGTTATTACCACTTCCTAAATGTATGTTCCAAAATGTAAAATGATAATGTTATATTGGAATTAGGTTCCTAAAACTCCTATTACAGTTATATAGGTTGAAGTTATATATTAAATTGTTGCAATATGCTGCCCCCAAACGTGTGTTGTTGTTTTGTTTTTTTTGACATATTGGATGTAAACTGATGGTCTTTTGTTTAGTTTTGCACAATTCTGCAACCCACAATGGAGAATCCACCCTGACCACAGCTAGCTAAAACCAGTCGGGCAAATGAAAAATGATGTAATGTAAATGTAAATGTAAAGTGTTTCCCTTTTAAAAAGGCAGTTTCCCTTTTCACAGGATGCACTCACTGCAACTGTGACAATGTCATCATCTTGTGTTTAGCTTTTGTTACTTTTAAAATAATATTATAAAGTCCCTTGTTATTTGAACAATATATAGAATTTAAGGATTATGTCCTTCAACCTTTCAGCAAAAAAGGAGGAGGACATTGTGTACGATGAAGTGAAGGTACGAAGTGAAACAACCCAACAAACTGGTGACACAGACGGTAAGTTGAAAAAAAAAACATGGTGTGGAGTGGACTCTCTGGGACGATCTAGTGAAAACATGCTATCACATTGTATTATGGGGTGTTTAACCCATATTAGGAAATGAATATGTCTAGTCATTTTTAATCTGTCTTTCTCAGGACAGTGTTAGACAAGTGCTTCAAATGCAACTAATGTTACAGCCACTACTACAGAAGTACTGCTGTAATTACCACCAACACTTCCTAACACTTCCACTATTACTGCTTCTACTTTAAGCACAATGGCAAAAAGCCTTTTTCTTAAAGTCTGTTTTAAACAACAGTCTGTTGCCCATATGAATATATATAGAAATGTGTTTTACTTGCTGTAAGCACTCCTCCTGTTTATAGTGGCCCTTAGGAGATCAGTTTCTAATGTGCATCCAACGTAAGAGATAGTAGACAAACTCTTCAGTTCTCGTTCTGTGTAAAAATCTATTCTTAAATTATTATCTGAAGCTAATATGAGACTTTAGCAGTCTGAGTTCATTCAATCCCTCCAGTTCCATCTTTGTGTTTCCTTGTTGAGCTGCCGTTGAGGGATAGAAACACAAGAGATGGTATATCTTTGAAAGATGGTTAACTCAGACTGCTAAAGTCTTAACTAACTCCTATATTTTGTTGTTTAGCCTCAGCAGGATTCTTGCCAGACAAAAAAGCAAACAACAGACGTCGCCGCTATCAGCAGTTGGCTTGTTGTTTGGGGGTTCTTTGTGTCATTTTGCTGTTGGGCGTCATAGCAGTCTGCGTCTACCGTAAGTATACAGAACAGGAAGTCTGTGCATTAACTCTATTATCTATAGGCAGTTGTTTACTCTACATATTCTGCCCTCAAATATTTTTTTTTGTCTTTAACGTTACATTTCTAGACACAAAATCTAATGTATGAAATGTGCAGATGAGCTAAGGGTTCATAAGACTAGGGTTCTTATTTACATGATTTCTATTTTCAATGTGCAACCATTTATTTATTCTTGGAGAAGCCCACTGTAATACACTGTAAAGCATATTGGTGTGTTGTTGTTGTATGTTATCTTAATAACTTTCATTCCCATGTTTTATAGCATGGTGGTTATTTAACCAAAATGAAACAAAATTAACAAATATAAATTTAATGTTTATTTTTTCCCACTTAAATTTGACTTCAGAATAAAGTCTTTATAATTGATCATATAGCCGATTGAATATGTGAATTAATTTGAGACCGAAGCCACATAACAGCAGTGAAAGGTTGGTGACAGAATTAGTAGAAACAGGAAGGCATTAAAGGATAAGTT
>NW_023339807.1:25444787-25446814 GCF_004916995.1 Morone saxatilis | reverse complement strand
AATCATTAATAACTCTGATGTGCTCATGTGATTGTTCTCAACAGAGTGATCCCAGAGCTGTTTTCTTAAGCATTTGTGTTCTGATGTAAAGAATATTATTATGTAGAGGAGACAGTTAAGTGTTATTGATCTATCTAGATCTAATTCCTGTTTTAGTCCATTATATTAAATAAAAATACTGTCACACATTCTTGTTATTGTCTGTTTTTTTACATATTACTCATTGAAAATATCAGTAAGATTTCATCAAGTGTTAAAGAATAACATTATTCAGGAAGTTGTAACATGATTGAACCTGAACAGGATGAGACAGAGGCAGATCTGGCCTCAGTTCAGTCCATCTGAAGCTCACACATCAGTTACACACACAGTCAACATCAGCACAAATACAGCATCATAGCTCGGTGCAGTGAGTCTCAGTTATTAGAGAAGTGTCATATTGTGTGTTTAACAAGGAGGAATTTCATGGTTTTCTTTGTGGTATCTTTATCTTCTCTGTTTTGTCAAGAAAGAACTAAAAGAAGGTTGTGAAATGTCAGTGTGGTAAGACAGAGACTGTTCATTGGTGCATGTTTTATCATAACTTGTGATACATGATTAGATCTTTCTGATATGTCAAACAGTGTTGGAGCACAACAGAAGAAAACACAACTCCAGAAGCAAAAATAACTCTTTAATTTCATAATTACTGAATTACTAAATCAATGAATATATGCACTCAAACACTACATAGCCATAACCAACGGAACAAACACACTCTCATTCAGCAGCAGCAGTCACAGAGTGACTACTTCCAAACATGTAAGTCTAAGCGTTGCATGCTTGACGGCGTGCACAACAGCACTGCTGCTGAGAAAAACAATCTATGGGAAACACTGCAACACTGGCACTACCTCAAGTAAAGACCAACACTCAACAACTTCCTTACTCTGTAAGGCTGTGCACATTGACTTTCATTAAGGCCTTCATTTAGAACTGCAGCAGAATTTTAAACATTTGTTCAGGATGAAAGAACGAAGAAAACCAGTGGAGGCAACTTTAAATCAGTTTAGTGTGTTTGTATGTAAGAAAGTATCGACAATATCTTTTTGTGTATCAGCATGTTGTATAGATATTATTTATTTTGTGTGTGTATTGTATATGTATATGCATATGTATATATATATGATGCTACGGATGCTAGAAAACACCTGAGCACCAAATGGTTTTAAAATACTTAAATTCATTTCAACTTTTGTGATATGACTTTTCCACTCTGTTCAACACACTAATATAAGAATGATAAGATTTCTCTCAGAGAACATCAGGAAGAAGTTATGTTTCTTAACAGCACTGTGGATAGAATGGCAGCCAGTTCAGGTGTGTTGTTAACAGTGGAAACACTTATTAACAACATATTAAGGAAAAAGCTAATTGTGTGTTTCAGATGTTGTTTTTTTTCATGGGGTCTTAGTCTCAGCAGAAAGATATTTGATTGTGAGGAAAAAGTCACTGCTGAAAAGGTGTTCAGCAGCAATCAAAGGGGAAAGTGCAGCAGGACACACACACACAACACACACACACACCCAGTGTGAGTCTCATCTGATAACCCAAACAACCTGTTCCAAATTAAAGTTCCTTTTCTGTAAAATGTAAATTGAACATTTTCCCCCTTACAGCCTTCATGAAGACTGTTGGTAACCTTGTTCCAAAATGCATGACGCTTTGCATGACTGCCATCATGATTTTCCTACTCTGCTCAAGCCATTGGGAATAATAAGATTTAATGTGTTTCTATTCATTAATATTTATAAAATCCATCTTTTGAATAATGGTTTCTCAACATATTGGGAGTCAATCTGTAAATATCATCCTTAATAAAGCTAATGATGAAGCTTTGGTAAGAGCTGAACAACACACAAGCACACACAAACTGAATACCACACAGGACTGAAGATTCAGCATCAGCAGCAGCTGCAGTTTATCAACAGTTTTAACTCTTCATACATTTATTTATAATATCAACCAGCATCTTTATAATATCTATT
>NW_023339807.1:25444446-25444699 GCF_004916995.1 Morone saxatilis | reverse complement strand
GTGAGGCACACAGTGGAGATCAATCAGACCTCCACAGTCTGACACAATTGTACTGGAGTCCTTACACCCCCACTGGCTTCACGTCATGTAAAAGGATTCAGGTTGGGTGGGGACAAATGAAATAAGAACATAACTTTCCATGAATAGACTGTAATAATCGAACATGTGTGTATTAACATGTATGTATTTTAGGCCGGTAGAACGCTGGTATGTACATTTCTGACTTCGCCTCCCCAGTGGCAGTATCATGAGA
>NW_023339807.1:25441422-25444346 GCF_004916995.1 Morone saxatilis | reverse complement strand
AATTTGTTCTACAATTATGTTCTTTTGTGCAAATGTTTGATGTTTCTGATGATTGAGCAAACCTTCCATTTTCAAAATTCCATCTTTTGAATCAGGATTGTATTGCCGCTCCCTGCTCCTCAACACATTGGGAACAATACATAAAATGCTGTTTTGCCAATCAACCCTAAGTATTATAAATTCCATGTTCATATCATCGGACGGTTTCGCACAACGATGGGGTGGTGGGAGTCCAGTCTGTAAATAACATTCAAGTATAGACGTTTCCGTGTTTGATGCTGATATCTTTCACGTTGAAAATTCGAGGAAGAAGCTGAACTAATTGTAATGCAGCCAGTACGCACTGTGGATAAAAAGGAAGCCACAATCCTGAGGTGCATTAAGAAACAACATGTAACTGTCACACATCATATATTATTGTTAAAAATAAGATCAATTTATCAATCATGACGTTAATAATACTTAATAAGTTGGAAAGTTGAAAATGTGAATGTTTAAAAGGCCTCCAGGCAAATAATTATTTTTGTTTTAATTGTGAAATGCATTCCAAAAGAGCCATCAACATGTTAAATGAAAGTTGTTGACTATGTTTCCAACTGAATTCTTATTTTTTCTTTCAGGTCAGAAGTTTCTCTCCTTCCCAACCTCAGTCTTTTCTACCCCCAATGGGCAGGCCGTGATTGGGTGACCACTGTTAGTAATCATGTCCCTTCATATCTATGTGAGTACCTTCTATGTCCAATCTTATTTCAAATAAAAGCCTTTTTTGCCTCCCCTTTACTTGCTGTTGTTAGTCCAGCATTCAAAGGACAGTGTTCCACCAGTTTATCAATGTCTGTAGTAAAAGCAAATAGTCAGCCTGTACACCGTAACAGTTTAATGCGCTTGGTGAAATCCTTCCTTCCTCCTGTTCATGCTGGCCCCTGTGCCAAACACCCGTATTCCGGCAATGTTTATTTGAAAGGTAATAACGAGGGCTTCAGCAGTCTTGACTTAGCCAGAAATCAAATGTGAATTATCGGAAGTAGTTTACTAACAAGTTGGAGGAGGTTTATTTGGCTGCTTAAGAGTGAGCAGGAAAGGGAGGGAGTGATAGTGGATGACACGAGCAAAAGGCCTTAAGGTCGACTCGACCCTGGCCCGGCTGGCAGGCCAGAGACACCCGCCGCCCCTCCACCCTGTCAACTGGTGCCACGGCCCGCAGGAAGAAGACACTTTGAAAACATTTGACTTAACAAACTTATAGCCACTGAAAACCTCATATCCAGCTTCAAGATGAAGTTTGAGATCTATGTTGCACCCAGAAACGAGGAGCTGTGGACTGTGTGTCCCCATCTCTTAGCAGTGGAGGTGCCATCCAGGAAGAGATTTCTAATTTTCCCAAAATAAAGAGGATGATAGTAAAAAAAAACCGTTTCAAATGTTGCATTAGGGACGCTGAATTATTGTTTACAAGATAATATTTGAAACATGTGAAACGCTGTCTTTATCCAATGTTTTGTGTTATATAAGTAAACCCTGAATTGGAAACAAAGTCTCAAAAGGCCCAACACCCTTCCCTCTTGTCTGTCACTGTATTAGCCTCCAAGTCATTTTCTGAAAACAACGCGCCAAGGCCTGACTGCAGAAACCCAGAACGCTGAAGACCCACAAAACCAGAACCTGACGACACAAAACCAGGAGAAGAACAATCTGACAATCCTCCATCCGCAGTCCTGAGCTCCAGAAAATGAAAACTTAAAGAGGGACTACAACCAACCTGATTAAATCCTATACTGCTAGAAAGCAAGATCACAAACCTGACTGCAGAAAACCAGAACCTGACGATACCCAAAAGCCCCAAAGAACCTGAGACAACCAAAACCAGAACCTGACCGACCAGCAAAACCCAAAGAACCTGACGACACAAAAACCAGAACCTGAAAGACACAAAACCCAGAACTGATGACACCAAAACCCAGAACCGTGAAGACACAAAAACCAAGAAACTGATGAATACAAAAACAACGCAACATGAGACACAAACCCAAGAACACCAGGAGCTGTCCGACACCCAGGATACCAGAATTTAGTAAAATATTAATTACAGCCAATACCAAATGACTGTACTAAATGGTAAATGGTCAAATGGACCTGAGCCCTTGTATAGCGCCTTTCTAAGTCCCCTTTCCGCGACCAACTGTCCAATGTCGCGAAATCTAATCATTTTTTTTTGCCCCCCGGGCCGAGCGCCGCATTTAATATTCTGCTGATACTAGAGTCCTGATCCGAATAGCTTGTATTTTCCTTAATAATATAGGTGAATGGCTCTGCAATTACATTTAAGAAAAAATGACGCAAACCCAAGCTGTAGACTAGTTTATTTTTATGTATTATTCAGCACCAGTGATTCATGTTGTATTTCATTCTATGTCACCTATTTGAATGTAAGCTTTAATGTGTATCTTAAAATAATATATAGTGATTACCTTAAGTTGAGTAGTCAGCTGTTTAGATGTGTTTGTGAAATGTCTACACAATATTTCTGCTTGCTTGATTTTCATATGTAAATGTTTCTCCATAAATTAATACATATAGGGATAGTTTTTCTTACAAAAATGTTTTCTTAAGTGATATTTAAGCTGTTGTATGGTTACTTTAAGTGTTTGTTGCGTGGAAAAAAACCAGATCTATGTATATGTGCATTATATGCAAAGAAAATTGAGTAACTTGGCCCATAAGGGGATTAAGTGTTAATCATTAATATCTGATGTGCTTTTCTTCTACTTAGTTAGAGATGCAGTTCTTACAGTTTGTATATCAGCAGATTGATGAAAGAGACCAACAAAAGTGCTCAAAGTTTCTTATTTGTTATTGTCATGTAACATTTGAAATGGTTGCTGCTGATTGGCCAACAGGGGGCGCTGCATCACTTGTTCTCAACA
>NW_023339807.1:25429608-25441408 GCF_004916995.1 Morone saxatilis | reverse complement strand
AGTGATCCCAGAGCTGTTAAGCATTTGTGTTCTGATGTAAAGAATATTATTATGTAGAGGAGACAGTTAAGTGTTATTGAATCCAATTCCTGTTTCAGTCCATTATATTAAATAAAAATACTGTCACACATTCTTGTTATTGTCTGTTTTTTCATCAAGTGTTAAAGAATAACATTATTCAGGATGTTGTAACATGTTTGAACCTGAACAGGATGAGACAGAGGCAGATCTGGTAGCAGTAGCAGCTGCACTGGCCTCATCTGACCGCAGATTAGATAAACTAATGGATGTGTGAGAATAAACCTTTATCTGTAATCATTGCGGTAGGAACTGATAGTCTGTACTTGTTTTAATACAGCAATTATCTTGGGACCACACTGCTGGTATTGTCATCTCATAGGAAAACCACTTCAAATACTAGAAAGCGCAATATTTCTATTCTTTTTTATATCATCTTTGTTGTTCACAACCAAACAACAAATGAAGATCTGAAACGTGCTCTCTCATCAACTGTATGCACGCATTTGCAGGCACCTCTAACTTTTGCCCTTATTTTGTGGCAAAAATAAATAAATACAAAAAATACATGTCTTTGATTTTTTTTTAAACCTAAATTACAACAGTTAGAAATGTTTTTGTCTTAAAGTTAGGCTGTGTAATAATTTCCTATAAATTGTTAGGTTATTATGACCTGAACTAATATGTCTTACAGAAATTATTGTATATACCGTCTTATAACATTATACCATTATATCTTATAACAAAACTATAGCACGTTATGGCTTGTTAAAGTTAGACCGCTCATAACGACCGAACTGACAGCGGCGCCCTTGTTTTCCTACTGCACCTGAATGCAACACATATTATCGTCCTCTACTGCGACTGCGCGGACCGAGTCTGGCGGAAAGCACACGGTTGTTTTGGTGTCCGCTCGCCCAGAAGCGTCTCCTGTCAGACTTTAAACGTTAAAGGACAGTCTCCCGGAGCACCTCCAACCCGAACTATGCTGTGTCCCAGCCCATGAGACCGACGGTGTTCCGACTGAAAGACACACATTTTGTTAATTTGTCCATTTACCGGTTGTTAGCCGTTAGCTTCGCGGGCTAAAATCTGCCAACAAGTTGGGATCAACAACAACAACAACAACAACAACAACAACAACAACATCATCATCATGGACTGCACGGCGCTGGAGCTCGATGCTGTTAAATTTGCCCAAACAGCCGTCAGCTATGACCAGAAGGGCAAATACAACGAGGCCGTGTTTTATTATAAGGTAGGAAACATTCACTTTCACTTCCATAAAGCAGCCTGTCAGTGTGGACGAAACAGGCACAAAACATCTCATTTATAACGAATACATTCACTTTAACACATTAGTTAGACATTCATCTTCAAAGTCACAGTCAAAGTCAGCTTTACTGTCAGTTACTTCACATATAAAGTAACTCTGCCACCAGGAATGAAACAGAGAAAGTGCACAGGTAAAAGATAAAAGACAATAAAAATATACAATAATGTAGAAGATACAATATGCAATACTTATGGTACAGTTGGTAATGGCAGCAAAGAAATGATTTAACCTTCTGTAAGATATATTTGAACATTAACAGTGCAAAAGAACATTCAGGGAAAACAGTAAACAGCAGCCGATAACAAGCAATAGACAGTTTGTTTGTTTGTTTTTGGGTGAAGGGGGGATGAAGAGACTGTGCAGGGTTGTATGGAGCACCAGTGATCTTCTGTTTAACATCGTCTGCTGGTGTTTGTGCTTACAGGAGGCAGCTCAGGCCCTGATATACGCTGGCATGGCAGGGTCCAAACTGGAGGGGATCCAGGACAAAGTGAATGAGTACTTGGATCGGGTCCAAGCCCTCCACAATGCCGGTAAGCTCACCTGATGAGAGACGCAGGTGCAAATGGATGATAGATTCAGGTGATATTGACATGATATCACGGTTTTCTTTCTTCACTTTCAGTTCATTTCTTTCGAGTCCTGTGAAATGAATCTGGCCCCTTTTAAATTAGACTGTTAAAAGACAAACACTACATGCTACTGGAAAACAAAAAGTTAACACCGATAACCATGAAAAAATACATTTCTATCTTTATTGTATGTACAGCGTTTGGCAGCTTCTATGTTAAATGAGCCACTGTTCACCTGAAGTTAGTATCCAATAGTATCTCAGTTAAATCTGAAACAGTTCTTGTGATTAGTAATAAGTAATGAATTGTTCAGGGCTGTTACTCAACTCATACGTTCTCATTTGCTGTCTGACTGCTTTTCTCCGTGACTCTGCTCGCACTATGGGTGTGACCACAGTGTCTCTGTTTAGCTGCAGTCAGTGGATGACGTTTAGCACCGTCTGAAGCTGTTTTCTGTGAAAGGAAAAGAGAACTTTTCTGAAACTGTAGTTGATTGTTTTTGATTCTCATAACATACAGTGAATACAGTTTTTCACATTACTTTTTGTAACCCTACCAGGAATAACTCCATTGTGAACCTGACTTTTAAAACCAAAGGAGTCTCCCCTCATTGATATGAATGTAGTGAGTCAGCACTGGAAATTAAAGATGTCCTGTTGTCCAATAAAAATAAAACCTGGGACACAAAGGTACAGTGTCTGGGAGAATTCCTGGACAGTAGAGAACGATTATAAATGAAATCATTATCTTTATGCGTCACATAATATAATTTAACTATTAGTTATCCAATCCAATCCAACTTTATTTGTTAAGCACTTTAAAACAACCAAAGTTGACCAAAGTGCTGTACAGATGGGAGAAGTAAATAAAGGAGGGCACAATCAGCCCTCACATGATGGCGGCGAGAGCAACTGACATTAATTAAAAATGACAGACAAGTCGTAACATGAAAAGACATAAAACATGAGTAAAAATAATAGCCACGCAATAAAAAGCAATCAAAGTAAGAAATTAAATAAAGTCGACATCTCGAGGTGTCAAAAGCCACGGAGAAGAGATGGGTTTTAAGAAGGGATTTAAAAACAGACAGAGAAGAAGAGGCCTGTTTAACGTGCAGAGGCAGATCATTCCATAATTTAGGAGCAGATATTATTAATATATTAATATTACTATTACTACACTACATCACACACACACGCTGATACACACAAAATCAAATTTGGTCAGTGTTACAGCCCTTTGTCAGACCCTCGTAGTGACTTTATTTTCTAAAAAGAGACAAATCTAGTGACTTATTCAGACCATCAGGGAGAAGGAGAGAAATATATTCAATCATACTGTAATTCATTCACATGCATTCTGCTCAGAGTCACTGCAGCGTCAGGGTCTCTACCTCTCCTCTTGTGCCGCGTGCAGGCTGTCAGTAGGTGTGGAGCACATTCGACCTTCTCTCTCACGCTTTCTGTTCGTTTAGCTTATTCTTAAATACTTGTTTTGTGCTTGTAAATATTTGAACAGTTTGTTCGATCTTCTCCCTCCCTTTGTAAATAATAAAAGTTTGAGTTTGTGATTATTTGGCTAAATGATAATAAATGTACATTTCCCTTGCCGTATACCAATCAGAAACAGGTTTGCATTTACACTGCAGTTTGCAGTGATGCATTTATTGACCGAACCAATGATTAAACGTATAATGAAAACAGAGTGAGTCAGTGACGTTACTGAATCCTATATTTATGAAACTTTATTCATTATGTCCAATTTGGAACAATGGTTGTTAAGTCTGGGACAGGTGAAAGTAGAATTCGGGAGAGTTGTGGGACGCAAAATATCAGAAACAACCTCTCAGTGTAACTCAATTAAATTCAGCAGCAGCACAAACTGCAGCCTCCTAAATGACCATACAGCTTCATCATCACTTAAACAGTTCCATTAGGCTTCCGTCAGTTCTGCCTTGATGGACCTAAAAAACTGGCCACTGAGTGCCACTTAAATATTGTTCAAAAGATTAAATTCAACCGTACCGTATGAATCGTGTCTGTGGCATTTTGGGTGAGGCAGACGAAAGACTGAACAGCATCAAACATCCTTTTTAAACCCAAGCAGCCATGATCGACTGAATTAGTTCCAGAAGCCAAACATGGATATAAAAAAACCTCTGTGGAAAAGATGCAACAAGCTACCCAAAATGAAAAGGGTCTTCCAGTTTCTTCATCAGAGTTATAACAACACTAACTGATGAGGAGTATTAGAAATCAGAAGGCTGAACGTCTGATTCTTAATTTGGGGACATGTTGACGTTTGCCACCCTCTGTCAGCACAGTGTCTCTTGTGTGTCCTAACCATTGCTTTGACTCCAGGCCAGGCACAGAAGATTGACCCGCTGAAGTCCCGGGAGCAGGTGGACCTGGAGCGTGCCCACTTCCTGGTCACCCAGGCCTTCGAAGAGGACGAGAAGGGGAATGACGATGAAGCCATTGAACTATATACTCAAGCTGTGGAGCTCTGCATTAACACGGTAGGTCTCTCACTCTCACTCTCTCAGAGACAGTGACTTTCACCTGATCTTCCCTCACAGATCTTCCCTCTCATTATTCCTGCTTGCTTCCACATTTGTCTCTGCTTCTGTGTTTGCGACAGTCTAACGAGACGTCGGACCAGGCGCTGCAGACCAAGCTGAAGCAGCTAGCACGTCAGGCTTTAGAAAGGTAAATGTTCCTGAACGTTAATGCTTGTTGTAGTCATGAATGTCCACCAGACAAGGCTGTGCCGTGACTGCATCACGTCTCCAAAACAGTTCCAATGTTAACTGGAAGCGTTTCAGAATTGGCGTGTCTTCAGTCGCCCTGTTCTTGAGCCAGATTTTGTGTTCTTTTGTTCATTTTTCTGTCATTTTGGCCTTCAGTTGCTCTTTTGTAGAAGGCTTCAAATGCAAATTTTACATTCTAAGGGATACATTTTCAGAGAAAGATAGCTAAAATAACTAATCAACACCCACTGGTTTATTTGTTAGTAAATTAGCAAGAACCACATTGCTTTTGTTTTCATTATAGGTCAATAGATGAATTTTGTCTTTTGTAAACTTCCACCCTTAACAAACTAAAACATTGTATTCAATATAAAAGATTATAAAGAGTATAGATTTGCTACATGACTGTCCAGATTTATTATTTCCTGAATGAACAGTCTCCACTATATCTTTCAGGGCGGAGGGTCTGAAAGAGTCCCAGGCCAAATCAACTCCAGCTCAGTCTCAGGACAGGACGGGGCCTTCTGGAAACAAACCCAGCAATGCAGGCAACTCTGGGGGACCGGTCCGCCAGTATTTCCCCCTCGGCCCAGACTTCAGCCTCCACGACCGACCACAACCCCAGCCGGTCCGGGCGGTCCAGTCCAGCGAGCCCCAGGGTCAGCGCTACACGTCTGAGGAGATCGAGGTGCTCAGGTGAGCCACGGGAAACTCTTTAGTACTGCTTTCCAATCTGGAAAAGGTCCTGGGGGAAAAAAAAAAATTACCCAAAGGTGTGAGAAATCAATTCCTGTAAATGTTTTAAATCTGCAGTGGAACTGAGATTGCTATGTGAACACTCACAGCCACCAGTACAATTTAGTTTGATCCCCGTGAATATGTGACTGTCAAAGGCTTTTAAATGTGGCCCTGAACGCAAATGATTCAGACTTAATGTTTTTTTAACCTAACTTTCTTTTCTTTAGAGAAAGAAAGGTTTATGTTGGACTAAAAATGTAGTTTTTCCCATCTTATGGAATATTCCACTGGTGTCTGTGGCACAGACTGACCTGTTTCCACCAAAATTAAAAAAGTAGTAGGTCATGTTTGAAAAGAATGTGAACTCTAAACAATCTTGTTAAAAAGGTAAAAGTGCAAAAGAAAAGAAGAAAATGATTTACTTTGGCGCCATCTGGTGGTGGTGTGATGGCCACTACACCCCAACAGAAAATAAAACATTCATCACACTAACTTTCTTTCTTTCACATCAACTCTTAGCTGCTTCTGTTGCACTAATCTTGTCCTTTTTAATTGTCAGGAGTACATCTACAATCAACGGCATAGCCTATGTGCCCTTCATGAGTGTGGACCTGAGGGAGAGATTCGCCTTCCCTGTCCCTTTCTCGTAAGTTTACTTTCCCTCATTTTATTTTTAAGGTCACACAGGCCAGTTAAAGATCAGCCTCACGTTTTGGATTTCACTGAGTTGTTCACTTTAGCAATCTGAATCTGTGTTAGCACTGTTTATTGTAACAAAGCTTCAAGTGAGAAGGATTCTGTAGTTCTGCTACCATATCTGTCATATCTCAGTTGAGGTTTAAGTCACTGACACAAAAAATGGAAAACTCAAAAAGGAAAAAAAGACCTGGGATGGCAACTTTTCCCACGTGGAAAGAGGTTTGTAAAGGTAAATTTGTTTTTAGTAATGTGATATCTATATATTTTGGGCCTTTTTAGCATTCCTAAAACTCACACCAGAAGTAAAGCATCAGTGGTTCTAATAAAGCCCCACACTCCTTTATAGCCATCACAGTCCTCTGAACCATTTGAACACAGCTCCTGAGGTACTGAAGGCTCTGTAGCCGGACAAAACCGTCTTTACTAAGCTTACTAATATCAGAAGTACAATGGACAAAACTATTTTTGGCATTGTTTGTATTGAGCTGTTTATTTTATTTCCTCCTCCACCTTACACAGCTTTATGTGCTTGTGGTGCAACTGGGGGCCTCAATCAGTCATTTTAGATTCAGTTCACATGCTCATCTGTTTTATGAGTCCAAAGTTGCCTAAAATGCATCAGAAGTGCTTTAGGAATGCTGGCTTTGAAGTCTGGATGTAGTTTGAGTGGCTTTGCCAAGTCTGAGGTTATTGGCAAACTGAATACTTAATGTCAGCACAGAACATTAACCACCTGCAGCTTTGTTTGTTTTGTTCACCAGGGACAAAACAGGCAAACTGGCACTGTCGCCCAAACAGAAAGCCATCTTCTCCCGCTGGGTCCGACCGGACGAGATCTGCAATAACCCCACCATGATCATGTCTGTGTCCAGTTTCAGCATCAAACAGGTGAGGTTAGCAGCTGGAGTCAGTGGATCTGATCTTCTCAACCCTTTTTTAGTTTTTATGATTGGGTTATTTCATAATTATGGTTTCTAATTCTCATATTCTCTGCATTACGCCCCCTCTACCTCCTCATGAGTGCATAGCTGTGCTGCATCTTTCTGTTGCTGATATTTTATGTTCTGTATTCACTGGTTGTAAGAACTTGTTTGAATTTAGCCAGTAGAGGGCAGCATTATCTCAGATAAGGATCTTTATGTTCCAGAAAATAACCTTTGTTACGGATACTGTATAAACATTCAGCCCTCCAAACACAGTTAAATATGTTTATCTGTCATTGTTTTTGTGTAGATGTACGTGTTAATATGTAGGGATACGTTCACAGCATAATGTCATAATGGCAGCTTTATTACTGGTGTACACATATTAAACAGTAATGAATGTGATCCTTCTCTGCTTTTGTCCAGACGGTGGTGTCTGACTGTTCGTTTGTGGCGTCGCTAGCCATCAGTGCGGCCTACGAGAGGCGCTACAACAAGAAACTCATTACCAGGTACTGAGTTTTAACTGGTACCGGTTGCAGGATGAAACATTTAAACTTCACCCATTTCAGATCAAATAAACTAAAATAATCTCTTTTCAATATTCCATATGTTGTTGGAAAAAATATATTGCTGTCACATATTGTCATAAACATTTACAACGTGACAAAACAAAAGTTATTCTTGGCATCAGTTCAGATCATGAAGACAACCAGAGTAGAACTGATCACTTATACAGTACGTTTACAAAAAGTCCTTCATTATAATCATTACATTTGGGACTTTTATTACATATTCAACTAGAAAGGCACTCGGAGAGTGCAGAGCTCCGCCAAGGCCAGTCTTCTATGATATGCAAATCTGGACACCATTCACTTTAGTTATGATGGGTTTGGATGCGAGACGAATTTAGTAAATTACGTCATAGGAAAGTGAAAAATAATTATTGTGTCCGCCCCGTGATTTGGATCTACTCAAAAGTTTTTGAAAATAACGGGGAACTGGCACAGCTCGCTTGATTGGTTTTAATAAGGCACGTACTACTGTATCCCTCCTCCATAATCCACCATGAGGCCAATATTGTCTGCCAGTGCCAAGATTAAAAAACTAAGATTCAACCATGACCGTGTGTTTGTGTGTGTGTGTGTGTTACAGCGTCATCTTCCCTCAGAACAGACGAGGGGAACCAGAGTATAACCCCTGTGGGAAGTACATGGTCAAGCTTCACATCAACGGAGTTCCCAGGAAGGTAAAAGACAAATCACCAGCCGCAGTACGAGACACATAACCTACAGAAGAATATATAGCACCTTTATGAATGCACATTCTGCACATTTAGAGACATTCCTGTTTATGAATGGAAAGAGTAACAGAGAAAAATGATCTCTGTTGCCGTCAACATAGTTCTTCAAGAAGTGAAGGTGAACATGAAGAAGATGAATCAAACAGTGAGAATGAGCTTATTTCACATTTCTCAGTCTGCAAATGTGATCTGTGTGTTGTCATTTAGCTTCAAATGTTTTTTACTTTTAGTTCAAAACGGTTTTCCCTGATTGATTATGGGATTTACTAATAAAAATCTATCTGAATATGCACACATTCATATCCACACATACTGTGTTCACAGACAAACTAATCATGATCTTTTTATCGTCAGTCAAACTCTCTAAACAAAACTAAACTGCAATCTCCTGTCTGTTTCTCTCGCCGCTGCAGGTGATTATAGACGACTACCTGCCGGTGGATCGTAACGGAGAGCTGCTGTGCTCCTACTCCAGCAACAGGAACGAGCTCTGGGTCTCTCTCATAGAGAAGGCCTACATGAAGGTGATGGGAGGCTACGACTTCCCTGGCTCCAACTCGGTGAGGAAACTACTATTAGTACACTATTTTCAACACTTTAAATTAGACAGGCTTAACAAGTCCAGACATTTATAATAAGACACACCTGATCACTTCCAGGTCTTAAAAGCTTTGGAATTTGCACACAATCTATATTTTGTCCAGCCTCTCTCAGCAGACATCGTACTGAATACACACCAAAGTCGGATGTTTGCAGAGAAATGATGTTGTGGCAATATTTGTTCTGCGTTACAGAACATCGATCTGCACGCCCTCACCGGCTGGATCCCCGAACGCATCGCCATGCACTCAGACAATCAGTCATTCAGCAAGGACGACACTTTCCGAATGCTCTTCCAGAGGTGAGCAACACACAAACATACACAGCAAAGTTATTTTGTAGTTTGAAACAAGCACTGTTTTTATTTTCCCTCCGTGTCTGCTTCTCTCTTTCTCTCTCTCTCTCTTTGTTGCCAGGTTTCACAGGGGTGATGTCCTCATCACCACGGCAACAGGGGTGATGACAGAAGAAGAAGGGGAGAAATGGGGTTTAGTGCCAACACACGCCTACGCTGTGCTTGACATCAGGGATTACAAGGTTAGCGTAATTAAACTGGCATTAGCATGTCATCATAAGAATAATGAAAATGTTGATACGAAGCCAAAGTCTGGAACATTGTGGGAGTTCTTGGTAAATTCAGTTGAATTCAATTGAAATGTAATGTTATGAAGTCAACACTACTCATGTATATTTAAACTACAGATGGAGTACACTGTTAATACACTTAAGTTAAATAAAAACATAAAAACATTTGGATGTTGAAGACACCTAGCTAAAGAAATCAGAAACTGCACTGCAATGAATGCAGTACAACCAGTTTGATACTTTTCATGTGGTATTATCAGAATGGCAAATGCGGTGCTGCCTTCCACCGAAATGAAAGCTGTTTTAAAGATGTTGAATTCACAGCCCGATTTAGAGCTCTTCAAAGGTCCACCCAAAAACAGTACGGGTTCGAGTCCACAAAACAAAACTGCAAGGCTCCTTCTAAAGGAGTCGTGTTTGCCATCCGTTACCGTGGCAGCAAGTGGACTTTTAAGCTGAAATAATGAGTGAATTAGCCATGCTGTTGCAATCAGCAAGAGAGGAATGACAGAAAACCGCTTTATTTGACCAACTTTCTTTGCGAGGAGAATGGATTATACATACACGGCCAGGCATGAGGGAGAACTTTTAAATTAACGTCAACTTGTAAATAAGCTCTTATTGGTGTAGTTGTGTCTGTGTCTCTGGGACAGATTCAGGAGATTTCTCAGTTCTGCATGGGTCCGGGTCCACACTTTCAAATAATAGACTGGTCCAGGCTTGGTTCTGGGTCATTACATTTCCTGCCCTTCCATCTGCTGTATCAGTGGTAACTGACACCATGTCTGTGCTGTGTGTTGTTGTAGGGAATGCGTTTCCTGCAGCTGAAGAATCCGTGGAGTCACCTGCGGTGGAAGGGCCGCTACAGCGAGCGCGACGAGAAGAACTGGACACCAGAACTCCTCAAATACCTCAACTTTGAACCCAAGACAGCACAGAAGTTTGACAACGGTATTGCCTTTGTTTTTCTTGAATACAAAATAAAGACAGAAATATTTCTGTCTGAAGTTATTATAGTGACAATTCTCGGAAATGTTCCATTATCAAGTCATCGAAACACATTGATTAAAATGACCAAATACCCTGGAAATAATCTAAATTTAAAATAATAATTTTAATAGCATTTTAGCCCCTCACTCAGATCACTTACGTAAGGAGTAAAATGTGTCAATACTACGCCTACCGGTTTGTGAATTTGTTAAAAGTGATGATTCTGGGCCTCTAAACCAGTACCGTGAAGACTAAAAACTGCACGCTACAATGACTTCTGCAGCTCAGCTTTTATGTCACACTGCAGTGAAAGGATGATATGCAAAAAAAGATATGCCCAAGCCTAGTGGAATATCAATCAAATCATTAAAAAACATTACAAATTCTGGGAAATGTGTCTTATTTATATTCAGTTTCAGTTCCTACTATAGTGTAGCATTACTGTGATGGATGGGTTGCATGTGGAAAAGTAATTACCCACTACCGTAGAGTCCAATTCCCAGCAGCGGTGCTTCTGATGTGGCCAAGTGCTCCATCAAATAATACATGTATTTTCCTCTGTGTTTCTCTCCAGGAGTTTTCTGGATCGCATGGGAGGACCTTTGTCAGTACTATGATGTCATCTACCTGAGCTGGAACCCCGCCCTGTTCAAAGACTCCTCCTGTATTCACAGGTGGGTGTGTTTGTTTGCCAGGTTTTGTTAACATTGAGGTGAAAATGTGTGTTGAATGTAAATAAAGAGTTGGCAAAATAATACTATTTAATAGTATTTTACTATTTTATATATAGAGTATATAAAGTAAAGTGTTGTTCTCTGGTTTGCTTATCGGCTGCAGTAGCTGGGATGGGAAGCAGGGTCCGGTGAAGGACGTCTACAGTCTGGCCAACAATCCCCAGTACAAGCTGGAGGTCCAGTGTCCAGCAGGGGGAGCTGCTGTGTGGGTGCTGCTCACCAGACACATCACTGACAAGGTGACACGCAGCAGGGAGATAATGATAAAGCCATATCATGATGTATTTGTATTTTGTTCACACCGCAGTGCCCGTGCCATATTGTGAGGCTTTACCTTTGTCTAATGACTGTGATCTGTTTGTTTGTTCAGGATGATTTTGCACAAAACAGAGAGTTTATCACCCTTGTTGTTTACAAGACGGATGGGAAGAAGGTTTACTACCCAGGTAAGGTTTGAGAAGGCGTTTTCTTTCTGTGGCACTGAGCTGTGAGGTCTGTACTGTAGATTAGGGGCAGCAGGAGTTTGAAGGCAACACGTTGCCCCCCCCCCCCC
>NW_023339807.1:25417232-25429524 GCF_004916995.1 Morone saxatilis | reverse complement strand
GTGCAGGGAGCTTTTAGTTGAATTTGATGACTGATAATATGTATAATTTTAACATTTTGTCACCCTCCAGAAACACTAAGTAAAAGTTAAAGTATGATAATTCTGTCTGATGATGACTGCTGTTATTAGTTTGATTAATGGTTAACTGTCAGCTGCGCTCTGGTTTTTCACTGTGAATAAACTCCCCCGGCTCCCTCCGCAGCGGACCCCCCTCCTTACATCGACGGCATCCGTATCAACAGCCCACACTACCTGACCAAGATGAGGCTGACCAGCGCAGGCACGCACACCTTCACACTGGTGGTGTCCCAGTATGAGAAACAGAACACCATCAACTACACGCTGCGGGTGAGAGAGACCTTCTTTAATCTCCAGAGTTAGAGATCACAGAAAGCACATTGTGCATTTGTGTCAACACGATAATAAATTATTATTTTTAAGTAAATCTCTTGCATGTCAGTTTGTGATCTATTCACTTCTCTTCTTCTCTTCTGTGTGTGTGTGTGTGTGTGACCCAAATATATTTTTTTTGTCATTTATAATTCATGGTTCCTCTTGCTAACTGCAGCGAGGACTGTTTATACTGAAATCGCTCATTAAAAAAAAACATGTACCCTGTACACGTGTCTGCTGTATGTTTAATATTTTAGCTGATGTACTGTGTGTGTAACAGCATCTGAACTCCTGTAATCACTGCAAGCTCTCCCTCTCAACCTCCCCCCTTCCCTCAGCTCAGATCAGCGTTTCTCTTTGAAACCCATCTTGAGAATAAGTGATTGAACTCTCTTGTTCAGAGTTTTCACCAGAGATCAAAGCAGGACACGTGATTACCAGAGCGCTGATAAGAAAGCTCTATTATGTGGGCAGATAGTCATATGAATAAATTAACAGCTTTGTTTGAAAGTGTGATATCCACCATTTGGAAACATGTTTCACTTTGTCTCAAAATTGCTGATAACAAAGAAGTAATATTAGGGTTTTCCTTTTTCACCAGCTTTTGCCCCAGAACACTGGCTGTTTTATATTTCTCTGTTTCTTTCTGGTTTATACACTTTCCGACACATTGCAATCATACGCAACATCTATCTACTGTTTAGATTTTAAACCTCATCTGCCAGCCAGATTTCTTTTGTTAGACCTGCTCATGTTCAGTGTAAAATACCAGGTTTTGTTTCTTTCTGCAGGTATACTCCGGATGCAAATTCACCTTCTCCAAGATCCCAAATCCTTTCACTCAAACCAAACGGGTATGTTATCCACACACATACAAGAAAATATACAAACCAAGTGTGAACCAATCATAATTTACTAAATGAACATTCATGCTGTTATTGGAAGAAAGACGAAACTAGAGATTGAGCCAGAAACTTTCATTTAGAAACTTTTTACTGAGGCTCATAAATCAACTGAGAAGTCGGCTCATTTCTACATAAGACTGAATGGTATCTGTGTTTTATTGAAGCCAATGGAGCTGCCCCCTGCTGGCCATTATGTTGAATGCAGGTTTAAGACACTTCACTGTTGGCTTCACTTCACAGACCCAGAAGCTCTGTCGAATTTATATATACTGTCAATGTGTTTTTAGTCATTGTGTTTCTGTTTCTGTCTCCAGATCAACGGTCAGTGGAAGGGGCCCAGCGCTGGAGGTTGTGGGAACTATAAGGATTCTTACAAACACAACCCCATCTATCAGATCAACCTGGAGCGGTCGGGACCACTGCTCGTCGAGCTCCGAGGATCCAGGTCAGGCTGATGATACCATGGACAGATTACCTGATATATTAGGCCGATATCTCTCCAGTCCACTGACCGTCCAGCTGTTAGAATCCAGATGAGAGATGAGAGGAGTTGATCCAAATGTCGATAGATACATTATTATGAGTCAGTTTCAGTTATTATCGTGCACTAACAGCAGTACCCCTTATGAGCAGAAATTAGGGATTGGTTGATTGCTTTTGTCTCAGGTTATATATACACAGCATTAATAATGCAGTTATACCACCTTTTGTTACTTGCCACGTTGATATAAATGTATAGAAATACAGGAAATAGAAGACCCTTTGACTTTATTTTGCCTCTACTAACACAGTTGTTCTTTCAGTAGCTGGCCATGTGTAGTTGATCTAAATTTTATGTTATATATTTCCAGAAGCTCCAATGAGACCACTGATTGCAGGAAATATTTCAGTGATCTAAAACCTCGACTGGTTTCAGTGTCAGCTTTAGTTCCAGTTCTTAGTCTGGGTTTCAGAAATGGAAAGTCAACAAAACGATTCTGGTGGGGAAAAAGAATTTTGGCCCAAACAAATCTTTAATCTTCAGCCATAACAAACTAACGTCTGTTGAATGGCAAGATTTCTATCAATATTGTAGCAATATATATAATATATATGACATTTAGATGGATATTTGAGCAGTCATGTTCATTCACCAAGTAAGGAAATGGTGCCACCGCTGAGGTCAATACATTTCACCTCAATTTAAATAAATCTGGCAGACTTATTAAATGACTCATTAACAGGATGACTCAGTGACTTTTCCACACTGTGGTATTAGCACTTAATGATCTGCTGGAGCTCTCTCTCTCCCTCTCGCTCTCACACTGTCATGCACACACACACACACACACACACACACACACACACACACACATACACACACACACACACCAGGATGACTCAGGGATTGCAGTGTGTTTAATTCTTTCCTTCAAACTGGCCTGTTAAACATTTTGGTAGAGTAGAAATTTGCAGCTGCTGTACAAACAATAAAAAGGGTAAAAAGAAATAAAACTATAAAATAAGATACAATAGTAGTATGGTAGCAATAAATTGACAGCATAAACAAATTTTACACTGTCTGCTATTATCTTGATGTAAAACAGTTGCATAACTCGATGTGTATTTTCCACAGTCACTTATACATGAGTGTGACCGTTCTGTGAGTGTACAGACAGTAAAGAGGTCAGGAACTTGTGATTGATGGTGTTAATGAGTTGTACTAAAGCATGACTACACGATGATCACAATAAACGGCTCCCCGTGTCACTCGGTTATATCCTGAGCGGGATCAAGGTGCAATAATCCGACATAAGAAAAGGAATCAAAATCTTATTGTGTAGCCAGTATTGTGAGGAAGATAAACAGTAACACAACAGGAGCTTAACCCACATAAAGTTTGAGGTTAAATGCAGGATTAAATATTTTATTGGTATATAAAAAGTAAAAAAGAAAAACCACAGGCTGTTTACGTTTAAGGTTCTGCTGAAGGTTTTACCGTCCACACATTGTTGAAGCTGGTAGTTATTCCCTGTCTCTGGTTTTCTGTCTGTGTGTCTGCAGGCAGTATAGTGTTGGTTTTGAAATGGTGACGGTGTCGATGGTGGGGGATCCAGGCGCGGCTGCCTTCCAGAAAAAGACCAGTGGAGATTACAGGTACGGTTAAAAACTGACCACAGATCAGGCATCAGTAGTGAAAAGCACGCTGGTAGCCTCGATGCAGAAAGCACTTCTCATATAGGTTTTAACAGTGATGTGTGCTGGAGTGGTGAGACACATTGACCTCCACACTCAGTACAGAACAATGACGTGAAGTTAATTTTCCATCCCGATTAATGAAGGAATGATTGGTAACAAATAATGACAGATTTGAATGCTTGTAGAGAAACGAGGGCATTCATACTTCCAAATAACTTACATTAATAAATTACATTGTTATGAAACACACAAAGGAAAAGACTACTGTAACTGTATCATGATAAATGATCTAAAGTGTATTTTTATTTTAATTGTTTTCAAAAATGAACACCAGATACAAGTGCATGTTAAGTTATTCTGTCACTCTGTGTTAATTATAACTTGAGATTATGCATAGATACATACTTTACAGTTGATTTCCCTCTAACAAACGTATCTGTATGACTGGTGGGCCTCATTGTCACAAGACTGTCTAGGACCTCTTCAGACAGACAGCTTAATGTGTTGCACGTTACGATACGGTCGCATCACACTTCCGTCTACGGGCATTTGTTCACTCCGTTTCCCATTCACTCCTGTTGAAGCATGAAATGACGAACAAAGTCAAGTGTGCGTTTCCTGTTTCAGTTTCCTGTTTCCTGTTCGGAGCAAATGTGCTCAATCAGATGTGTTTGGAAATTATTATTATTATAGCATATTTCATAACTATATTTAGTACAGTGTCACATTATTAGACTACAAACTGTAACATCGCTCTCATACACTGTTAATAGTTTGTGATTGCTCCGATCAATATTAAATAATGTGACCACATCCTTAATGCAGCGAAAGTCTTTTTGTGGTTAATAAATACATGCACAGCAATGTTAATTGTACGTGCATCAAACACTTTCTACTTTACCCAGTAATTATGTAATGAATAAAAGTGGGTTAATCCTTTCAAGACAAAGTCTTCCAGTAAATTATACGACTGTTTATTAGTGCTGTCCGGTATTGTCGAGACAACTTCTGGAAAGGTCCTGGAATATGATTTCTTAAAGAGACATTACAGTAATATCGCCAATATGTCAGCCCACATATATCCATCGATTCTGGCTGGACTGTTGGTTGGTGATTCCTGACTAATTAACATTAATTGATTACTGTAACTGAGCTCAGTGGTGATTCCTGAAGTCATTATTTTTAATATTATTTAATGTTTAACTAGGTGAATTATTTAATTAAGTTCATTGTGTTCTCTTTTTTTGCACATTTGTAGAAGAAATTGCCTAACTTTTTTTTTATCCCATATATTGTGTTTATTAGCACTCACAATATTTATTACTATATAACTAATAATAAAAACAAACAGAGACTTGATGTACATATTGGAAGTAAACAAACAAAAATAAGTGTCACGTCCTGTTAAAAAGCCGTGCATTAAAAGATGACCGGCATATTTTAGACAATATTAGAGTCGTGTTTAGTCGTGAGGGTTACTTCATCAACGATTTGCGCACACACAGTGTGTTGATGGACTTTACAGACACATCAGCAACAGTTCCTGACCGAGTCAAGAAGACAAGAACTCTCATTGTGACCACTTCCACAGAAAGTTCAACACAAATCAGCATGAAGGTGTCACATCAACCGACTACGTGGAGATAACGTGTCTTTATTTACATGTTGTCAACTCTTCTACTGTGTAATTTTAAATTTAAGAAGTAATTGGAGTGTTCTGAACTGATGTGTGTTAACTTCTGTAGAGCCTGAGCGTCTCTCTCTCTCTCTCTTTTCCAGATGTGGCTTCTGCTACATGGAGGTGGACCACGTCCCGGCAGGCATCTACAACGTCATCCCCACCACCTTCTTACCCAAACAGGAAGGACCCTTCTTCTTGGACTTTGCCAGCACCTCGTCCCTCAAGGTCTCCCAGCTCCAGTGAAGATGGAGCTGTAGAGAGGAGGGGGCAGGGAGTGGCAGAGAGGTACTGTAAATGGACAGATTGCGGGCGTGAACTTCAATGTTGCCACACAATTATGGTGAAGGAATAAATGAGTGATAAGGAATCATCAAGAGGAACTTCAATGGAATGAAACCCATCAACTGTCAAGGGATTTTGGGACAAAATTTTCACAAAAAACAAAGACAAAGTAATAGTGATGAGAGCAGCGTCAGAGACCTGTTCTACCTCCTTTTGCCATAATAAGATAGATAGAGTATCAATGGCGCTCACAACCACCAGATGGAGTAATCATCATCAACATTGTTAAATCTGATGGATCTCATGAGATGACAGTAACCATACGACCGCATCCTGGACTCGATGGACAGATGTAACAGGGTTGAAATGAACACCAGCCAAGAGCTGCAAAATGTCAAGGCTGCCTGAAGCCGAGAATTCTTCTCAGGTTCTGTTTAGCTGCACTGAGCACCTCAAAAGTCCAAGAAAATGCAAATGTTACAGCAAGTTACTTCCTCAGATAACTAGAAGTACGACACTCCTGTCCACATACTTTGGACTGGATTTTGGCCCTTTGCTGTTGGAACCATAAACTGCATGTAATTTAAATGCATTGGTTTCTGAAGAGCCGTTGTAAAGCCCATTGGTGGTTGCCCCTCTGGCTGCAACCATCCTGGAAAGCCCGACTCCCGCCCCCCTAAATACGAGTGTGAAGTGGGGCCTGAGCGAGCTGAATGAAGCCTGGTTCCTGAAAACAGCCGCCTAAAAAGTTGCCCCTACAGAGGTTGCCCCTTGGTTTGACAACACCCCCTGTGCACTTAGTCGGCTCCATAAAGAAATAGTTTTCCAAGTTTGGTGTAGAAGAACCTGACTGGGCTGCACAGAGTCCTGACCCCAACCCTGTCCAAGACCTTTGGGATGAAAGCCAACATCTCATTGAATGGGAGCAAATCCCTGCAGCCAGGTTCTAAAGCCTGGTTCCTGATGGAAAGTCTGAAACCACAAGAGTGGAGGATGTTATAGCAGCACATTAATGTGTTCAAATGTCCATACATACTTTTGGCCAAGTTGTGGATCTTTTAGATGAGATTTGACAATGTTTCTGGGTCAACCACTTTGTTTTGTCTGTCAGTGTGAGTGATGCATCCATCCAGACAGTTGGAGGAAAGGTTCGTGATGATGTCTCAGTAAAAGAGAGACCTGTCCATCACAGCCGATGTGAAATGACAGCTGTCTCCAGTAAATTCATACATGGCCCTGACAGGCAAAAACGGCGGGTTTACTTTTTTGTTTACGTGACATTATTGCTTCTCCACAGAAAGCCCAAAGAACAAGTGCTGTTCTGAGATATAAATACAATAAATTTGATCAGAAACCAGAAGAATAAAATCACTGGGGTCGAGGGTCATGATAAGTCATTTTTAGTTTCATGTTGAGGCTCAACAACAGAACAGCATAACCGCATGTAACGGGAAGGGAAATATTACAAAGGTCACACTTGAGATGCTCACTACTGCAAAACAGCTTGAATAAGAAGAATGTGTCGACTCTGGCAGCCATGATGCAAAGCAGAACTTCATTTTGCAGTGTGGGTTCCACAAATGAATGAATTATTGGTGACTTGTTGTCATCCAGTCTGTCTCCTTCCCAGGAGTGAAACAGTCAGGTGGAAGGGACAGTTGACTTCCTTAAATGACCGTGAAGCTTTTTCTATTCTCAGGAGCAGAGCAGCACCGCAGGGAATCCAGTATGGCAGCAGTTGAATGATGTCATGTTGTCTGTAGCCTGATTTCACTGACAGGTATCTCACACACACACACACACACACGCTGTATGTATGTGTGTGTGTAAATGTGTGACTGTCACTATCAGCCTTCTACAGGTGAAAATGTAAATGTATTGCCAAGTACCAAGTTTACCTTTTTGTTGATATACTGCACCTTGTTTTGATCGTTTCTCCTTTTGTTTATTGTCAAACACAATGTATGGAAGTATGTGGCTTTGTTTCTTCAACGCAGGCAGTTTTAACAGTTTTCAGAAAGTGGCTCATCTCCTTGTTTTCAGTGTAGAAACTTTCCCTTTGGGTGACGTCACCCATCAGCAGTCATGTACGAAAGTTGCTGCTATATTCCGTGTTGCTGCTCTCTGCAGCACTAGCTAAGCTTTGCAAGTCGCTTCACAGGTTCCTTTGCAATAACGTCTGTTGCAGTCGTGGATTTGCTGAATGAGATTCTGATCCGGGCTGGATGTTGTGGTGTGAACTGTAAAGGCCCAGTGTGTAACATTTAGGAGGATCTGTTGGCAGAACAGCCAAACACTGACTCTAGATAGGGCTTTCACATTTTTCACATATCTCACGGCCACCATAGTTTCTCCCACACGCTTGGAAGTTGGAGGCGCTATTCAGTGGGTTGCAGTCTGCAACTTCACCACTAGATGCCACTAAATCCTACACACTGGTCCTTTGAAGTTAACATAGAGGTTATTTTGCATCATGTGGACGCGGTCAGCCAGTCTCACATTAAGTAACTGAAAGTGCAGACATTCATATCTGAATCCATTTCTAACGCAGTCAAAGCACCGAAAGCCTTTCAGACACAAGGTCGGCGTTGCCTTTGAATCGATTTGCAACTTGCTGCTTGAAAATAATACCATGTTGTTTCTCTTTGTCAGCTGTGTCGCAGTGATCATTAGACTGACCATTTACTGGCCAATTTGATAAAAAGACCTTCATTTTTTTAATGCTGGGTAAGTTTAATGCAATTTGAGGATTTGATTACTAGGCTAATTGTTTCATGACTAGTTTTCATTGATTTTCACTTTCACTGCAGCCTGTATATTTAATTTATTTTGAGGATTTAAAAATCCAGAAGTCACATATTGTGACTTAACACAGTGCAAAGAGAGCTTATCATGAAAAACCTGCCTCAGTTCACATTATTCCATATGTAAATTCATTAGTTCTGTAGCAGCTGGGACAGTGATTAACTGGTTCACAGTAAAGCTTCCGGGGAGCATGGTGACAATTTTTACCCATAATTACTGCAAACAATAATTCATAGTAAAGACAGCGCTGACTGGTTGTTGACTGTCAATGAACTAATAATACTGGTGCGTTCAGAGCGGAATATAGCTTTAAATATCCATTGCCAAGCACTTCTGTCAAATATCCACTTGTTGATTAATGATCATCATTATTGTTACGAATGCGACGTCTTTCAGTTATGTCTTTTTAATTTTAAATATGCAGCAGGACAATCTTGCAGTGACCTGTTGTATGAATGTTGATGTAACGTTTGCAGAACTTGCACTAAATGTTGGGTAGACTGACGTGTTCAAAATTTGAATACAGAAAATGATATCTGCTTCTGTCTGTGCTCTTTGATTTATTTATTCAGGAGGGGAGGGGGGCTTTTATTTTGATAGAGCAACATTCATTAGATTTTGTATGTGCCTCTGAACGCGTGTTTTTGTCAGAGAACTTCTTTAAAAAGTGGTTCAATCAAGGATGTACATGCTAACTAGATAACTAAGGCTAATATTAATTCCCGCCGTTGTTGGTACCTTAACCTACATAGCGGGACAGTCATCTGAAAACATCAACTATGTGTTATTAATGTACATTAACACAGAATAAATGATCACAACATATGACAACAAATCTCTAATGTGCTAAAGCAAAATAGAAGTTTGTTTGGAAAGGTTAAAATTGTAATTAAAGAGTCTAGTAGGGATAGAAAGGATACAGATAGAAAACTGACTTGATGGTCTGTAACTGAAATAAACATAAATTCAATGTTTATCACTGATAAAATCAAGCAGAAACGTAACAGAAATGAAAAGGGGAGAGCTAAAACAACCACATTGATCCCCTTGATGATAGTCATTCTGAGCCGGGGGGTGGTAAAATATTAATAACTTCCCTTTTTAACTATGATCTATAATCTGTTTCATTAAACACACGCAAGCACAAACACAGCCGTGGTTTCTTCAGCTTCTTTGGAATTTGCTGCCATGGAAACTCTTTGGTAAGTTGGTGATCTTTCATGTTTTCCCAGTTTTATTATTAACTGGCTGTATACTCACTATACGAATCCTTCTGATGTCATTCAGACAGCATCCAAGATGGTGGCTGGCGTCGACTTCTGTGATCGTAGGATACAGCTATAAAAAGAAAGGTAAGGTGGTTAAAAAGCTCTTAGTGTTTTATTACACAAGCCATAAGAAAATAATATAATTTTTAATAATTACTGTTTAATTTAAGGGAACAATCATTGAAAATCAACCAATAATCACAGCTCCTCTCCTCTACTGCATTAACATTTATATTTATAGATTTACACTGTATTAATATGCATTAATCTGATTCCTAACCCTAACCAAAAGCACAGAGGTCAAGGTTCAGAGGTTAATTTACAACAGCAAAACTATTTCCTAATTTACACACTGAACCCATGCAGAGAGAGCACATTTTCTGCTTCACAGTAGCCACTAACACCAAAACCCTCCTCCTAAAGAAGTGAGCACAGTCTCTTATCCTCAAATGAGCCATTAGAAAATGCAGAATATAATTTGTTGTTCAAATAGCATTAAATGATTAGTTATCCTCCTGATGGCGCCGGCGCACTGACGGGACACGAAGGTTAGTCTGATGTTGTTATCCCTCTCTGTCAACAACACTGACAAGAAAAAAAAGGCTGAAAGGTCGATTTAAGTTTGTAAAGGTGAAGACTGTCATGGGAAAAACACTGAAAGGAGTTGAGTAAGTGAATTCGAGAGAGCTGACTGGGCTGTTAGAAGCATGTGCCTGAGGAACGACATGCTGCTGCTGCTGCTGCTGCTATTCTTCAGGTGCTCTCTGCACGGCTGTGAAGCACCAACAGTCCTTAATAAGTTTGGAAAGTTAATGAGTTTCTTGTTTAGAAGTGCATCAGCGTATTTACGGTATTTTCATATGATACAACCATGTGATACCTATACTTTTCTTTAGAAGCAAATTAAGTTAAATTTCAACGTACTTAAAGAAGCTTGCATTGAATAGGATCTCTGTTTAATGTCAGACTACTTGGCTCTAGCAGTGAAGAGTATATGAGTTTCTGCACATTAGCAAAAGTAGGTCTAACATAAATCTGTATAAAGTTTAAAATTAATGAGCACATCATTTATCTTCAATGCATTTTTTTTGCTCAAAGCTCACTGCAATGGGTTCACATACCTTTTAATTATTTAGTCAGAACCAGATTATTTGAAGTTGTTGACCTCAGTCAGATCTATGCTCGTTTTCACGTCCGGTTGAGGCTGGTCAGTAACACCAGGGGCAGCTGCACATGATCTCATTAGTGAACAAACTGAGTGAATAGTGAATAAAAGGACGTTTCTCAGAGAGCTAATGTGGCTGACTGGCATATGAGCAGTTAGTTTGTTAGCTGCAGTAAGTCACTACAGCAAGCCTCTAGAACCACATTCTGTGAGAGGATGTGCAAATGAATTTGTCTCTTTCTGGTGGGAGTGGGTCTTTGGGGGTCTCAATACTCAAAGTCTTGTCTACCATGTCTGTGGCTCTCAGCCCTGAGACCATTTTTATATTGTTTTCACATTTTGTAGTCTTTGGCCAACAATGAAGCTCTAAAGAAGAACATATATCAAGCTTTGATACACAATATTTAATATAGGATACATTCTGTGTTGGTTTTGTTTTTTAATTGGGGTTGATTATAAGAATAACTTTAAATATCAGCAGACTTTAAGGCATCAGACAAATTTAACTGCAGTTTTAAGGACTCGGTTTGTAACCTCATTCCAAAGAGAAAATAAAAAAGCTTTCATTCGCCAGCATGCAGTGCACATTGAAACATTACTTTTTCAGGATGTGTTTGTATTGCATTTCTAAGGTCTCTTTGTGTTGGTGCTCTCTTCTTTATTAGCAAAATGTGACTACCATTTGGACCAGTTTAAGCTTCTCTAAAGATGTGACAGACACTGGTTGTTAATGCAATTCCAATTCTGGTTTTTGATTGCGGTCAGACTGCCTTATCACCCTTTTTAATGACTTAAATCACTAACAAGTTTAATTTAAGGAACAGTCAGTGTTTCTTAGAGTGCTGAAGGTCTCTCAGCTAATCAGATCACAATTATAACCTTAGTCTCTGAAGATAAAGCTAATTTATTATAAGCATGTGTGACATCTTCCCATTCAAGCCGATCTAGTGAATTTCAAATGAGCCAGGCCGACAATGAAGTGAACATCTGTTTATTTTACTCCTACTCTGAAAAACAGGCACATAAGCTGCTGAGAGACGACGCAGAGGAATAAACACCCACTGCACACACACACAGCTATGAGAGGGAGGCCGGTCAGTGGTTTATATTCTAATTTGCACATCAAAAAGTGACACAGATATACTGAAATATACAGATATCACATTTTGTTCACACACATAATACACAGACTGAAGAAAGAAAGCAGGAGGCAAGAGGCTGAATTGTTACTACAGCGCTGATGACACAGGTGTTGACCATTTGTAAATTCTCAGCCTTCCATTTTTCCCCAGTCACCAAGCACTTCTCTGTATAGCTGGACGAAGTTTATGATGAGTTGTTTCCTCAATCCAGTCATTCCTACGCTCAGATTACTTATTTTGTTCCCTCAAATGAATAATTTATGACTACAAATACAAAATTGTGCTCTTAAATTACTATTTTTGTCCGTTTTTCAGACCAAAATTAAAGTAAAACTGTATTAAAGCCAAACAGTCCTTAGCAGTTGTCAAGTGCAAAAGTTCCATGAAAAGACCCAAAGTGACAATAAATTGATCCTTAAAACAAGTATTATCTGATATATTTTCTTCCTCTGTGCCATAGAGCTCCATTGTTC
>NW_023339807.1:25416968-25417132 GCF_004916995.1 Morone saxatilis | reverse complement strand
CCCCCCCCCCCCAAAAAAAAAGATATTATTCCTCGCTTAAACACAAATAAGCGAGAGGTTATCACTGGTTTCACAGAGTAATGCTAACTGGTGTCTGAAGCAACCAGCTACTTTTCTCATAATATGGCACCTTATCAGGCAGGAAAAACACATCTTCAAATTCT
>NW_023339807.1:25416553-25416904 GCF_004916995.1 Morone saxatilis | reverse complement strand
CCTTTAACAAGTCTTCAAACATTCAGTCTGCTTGTAAAAATCACAATCTATCATTGGATCAGTGGTTTAAAAAACAATCCCCTTTCTTTCCACATTCAGAAAACTTGTTTTTTTTTTAATGTCCAAAACCAGTTTTTATCCATCAGAGGATGCAGTGTAAAGTTCCAGAGTTGAGTCCTCGTATTGCTTTGTCTTTCAATATGGCAGATGGCTCTTCGGTGGAAGGAGTTTGTAGGAAAATGCAGGGCGTCCATTACGGAGCCCTGAGGGACCCCTCACGACGAGGAGAGGCTGAACATACTGGCTCAGTGTAGTGCAGAGAAGGAAATTCAAGCCTCTGTCATCTAGTTT
>NW_023339807.1:25416128-25416426 GCF_004916995.1 Morone saxatilis | reverse complement strand
TTTGCCAAAATAATTGTTTAAAAATGTCACCACTGACTTCATTATACAGCTTGTAAGTACCGCTGTCCATTACATTGAGCAGAGAAAATTGTTATTTTAAGAATTGTTATATTGCGTAATTTATTGGTGAGTAGAATAACAGCAGCATGTTGGGAAAGAGGTGCACACCCATGAAAACCTTTTCAGACTAAAGCAATCAAAGAACAACTTAACAGAAGCTGAAATCTTGACTTTGCTGACCTCCAGGGATTTAACCTCTCACCTTGATACAGTGATGTGAAAGTGTACTCCAGAGTGT
>NW_023339807.1:25411444-25416066 GCF_004916995.1 Morone saxatilis | reverse complement strand
CTTTTGCTCAACAGCAGCCACTGTGGCTACAAGTAGCAACTGACCCTTTATAAGTCCCGCCCCTTTTTTGCTCTGTGAAGGGTCAATACGTGATACTGGCAGATTAGATTTCCTGGTGTTTACTTCTTGTTTTAATTCTGTGATACACTGAAATGTGCATCTGTCATTTGTAAAGTCTATTTTTTTAGTTTGCTAAAGTAGCGATTAGTCATATCAGACCAAAAAAGACTGCATCAGCAAAACATTTGAGTATAATTTGAGTTCAACAAGAATCTTTTTTCTTTATTATTAAATTAACATTTGATATATAAAACATTAGCTACCATAAGTTAGACTGTGGCAGCATTATATTTACATTTCCATTATTTCTTCTTTCTAAAGTTACATCACTTTAAACCACAGATGCCAGTGAACAACTTCAGCTTACTATTAAGCCACTCTTTAAACACTGTGACACCACATGCAGCTATTTATGTTTTTCTGCAATGTGACGTTATTGTATTTTGTGTTGAAATATCAGTAACTTTACTGGATGTGCACCAAAAAGATTTAAAACACAATCATCATGGTGGCAAAAGGTTAAATTAACCAGAATTATAGTTTACGTATCTTATGTGGAAAATAAACAGCCTTTTAACACAGAAGCTCCATAGTGCCTTGAACAATTTACATACATAGCTTCAGAAAATACAACATCGTACATAATACAGGAGTGTATAGCAGAAGCTTAAGAGATCAATTATTTATTGAATTAACATCTCTACATGTGTGACTTTAAATTTAACTGTTCAAAAATCACCTCTGCATGGTTTACAGCATACCAAGTGCCACTTAACAGTTTTAAATTCTCAATTTTGATAAACAATTATACTAATTATTTATTGTTAGAGCCGTTTTAAGATGATTCCCAAGTCAAAGGTTGTACACAAGCAGCTGGTATGCTTTTTAGTGGAAAAATAACAAAAGAACATGAACAATTTCTAACCATCTTTTTCTTCCACCCCTTCCATCACCCTTAACAGTGCTCTTTATCTCCCAGGCACGAGAGTCCTTAGGTGCATTGTCCTTCATAAGGTTAATGGGAGTAACAATGCTGCCGAGATGTACAGGATACTTAATAGACACCAACTATGACATTCAGAGTCTCTCTTTGACCGCAGAGTTTGGAAATGGAGTGCAGTTGTGGCAGGTCGCTTATAAACAGTTTATCAGAGAGTTTAGGTCAGAATGAGTCAAGGCAGAGCCAAAATCCCTCCCACAAATTCTCTTTTTGGTCCTCAGACTCCTTTGACCAAGACCACAGTCTGCCCGGTCTCAGCCTTCTGGGAACAGTTGTCCGTGTTTTTGGCGTTGTCGGCGCGCGGGCGGCGCAGGTTCAGAAAGCTGAAGCGTGCCTCCAGGCTGAAGCTCCTCTTGGTGCTGGAAGTGGAGCTGCTGCTGCTGCTGCTGCTGCTGCTGCTGTTGTTGTTCGTGGTGGTGGCCGGAGCGTTGTCCAGATCCCCCTCTGCACCTTCTGCCCGGTCACCTGTGGCACCGGAGAAGGTCAGTGAATGGTTAATGAGACGTGAGTATGATGGGCACTAATTATTAAACAGATTAAACAGGTATCAGTGCTAACTGGATGTGCCTGTTTCTAGCCGATATCGCAAGATTTCGCTGTTGTTGCAACCTGCTGCGCTCATCTGTTTAACATCAAAATGTTTGGATGGAGGAGAGTTTATGGAATGTTTTAAGAAGTGAGAATCCACAAAAAAGTAAAACCACATCTGCAAGGGTAAGACCTCATTCCAACAAGTATACAGAAAAATCTCATTGTGTGTGTGAACAAACAGGTGGACACACACACACACACACACAGAGCACTCAGTTATTCATTAAGGCCGACAGAAGTGTGGAGAACTATTGCAGATGTTTTTCGGCTCTGCAGGTGAAGCGCTCGGCTCGCTGTCACTTTGACTAATAGGCTCCTGTGGCGGAGCAGGTGTGAGTCGAGCAGGTAGCGCCAGATCGTACGTCTTTCCCAGAATAGATTCTCAAACATCATCCATCTCACTTCCCAGTTTCTTTTCTTGTTTGTGTTCCTCCTGTGTAACAGCACGTGCTGCACACAAATGCACCCGTTTGCGGGTGAGCAGCGATCACATGCAGCCGAACAGTCGACAACGTTTCATACAAGCAGATTAATACACCTATTAATAAAACATATCTCTATACCACTGCTACTTTAATGTTTATTAACCTCTTATTACCTTCTACTGATAAAAAACATTGAGGAACAGCTTACAATGAAACTTCCTCGGGACATCCGTTGTTATTTATATTTATGAAAATGTAGATATTTGAAACCTTTTAAAAGGGGAGAAAAGTGTCGTATATTCTGCTGTAACACAGAAAAATCACCCACCTCTCTCCAGGTCGCATTCTGGTGACGACGCTCCGCTGCACTCGCTGCGAGGCCCGAGCACCGGAGAGATGAGGCCGAAGTCAGACAGCGACACGGTGCTGGGAAGGTCCAGGCTGCAGGGCCTGGACAGAGGAGACGGAGAGGAGGAGGAGGAGGAGGGTGTGGGCGACGGAGAGGCGGAGGAGGACGTGCAGGGGGAGGACGAGGAGGAGCTGGCGAAGGGGCAAGGTGACAGGAGCTCCTGAGGGCTGCTGGGAGATGAGCCCAGGCTGCAGGTGGAGCGAGTCTCCGAGTCTTCCTCCGACATGATGCTGCTGCCGCCACAAGCCTCGTCATCAAAACACACAGACGCCACTGCGGGCAGGAAGAGAGAGAGAGAGCAAGAGTTTAGAGCTATATGTGATGGGAGAAAGAAATAAAAATGGTGTAGAGGGAGGAGAGCAAAGAGCAAGAAGGTTCCAAAAAGTATTGAAAGAAGAAATAAAAGGAAAGATGGAGGGAAGGAAGGAGGAAATTGAGCGTGAAAGGAGACAAGAAGGAGTAGTGATGAGTGAAGGATGGATGAAGGGTGAAGAAAGGAGAATGGGATGGAGGAAAAGAGTAAAGAGGTGGGGAGAAATGAGACGAGGGAGGGAAAGAGAAGGATGTAGGATTGAAGAAAAGAAAGGGGGAGATAAAAGAGAAAGGAGGGAAGGTACAGAATGAAAAGAAGGAGAAAGGGAGTGAAGGGAGGGAAATGGGTAAGAGGACAAAGAGAGGACAGAAAGATGGAGGAGTGATGGACAAAGAAAAAAGAGGGAAAGAAAGTGTGAGTAAGAGCAAATGAGATATAAAAAGAACTCTAAAGTGTCACATCACTCCCAGCGGAGGTGTTTCATTTCCCCCGACAGAAATCAAAGCACACGAACGCACCATCGGCTGTCGTTATATTCAGCCACAGAGTCCACGGCGCCTGCTCTGGGATTGGACGCCTCCGCTGCTCTGCGGTTACCATGGTAACACTTTTCTATTTATTCCAAAGTGAAGACAAACATGATGCAGACGGCATCTCTCAAGTAAACTGCAGCCCAGTTCTACACGCGTGAACTGTTGAAGTGTTTGTTCACCGACTGCCTGCCGTCCTTTAAAACCTCAGTTCTCTGAGCACTCTGACGTAAGCAGCGCTCCTGAAGGGTCTCTCTCTCTCTCTCAAGGGCTTCCAGGTGGAAGAGCGGCTACAAAAGAGCCAGACAGCTCTTTCAAAAATCAATTACTCTTTAAAAGATACGTTTGCTGTATCTCGTTCTGTCTGTGCTATTCTAAAAGTTACTTCACTGACCCCCATTTATCACTAAAGGAAGCTAAATGACAGAAGAGCGATTAAATCTCGCTGCAGCTAACCCTGACATTTACAGTCACAGGGTGAGCACAGCTGTTACTGTGGAGGCTGACAGCAGAGCGGCATGATGGGAAGGTTTAACATTTACTAATTGGCCTTTTATCTCATCAGGACAATCGTGCGATACGTTTCAAGGTTTGCGCTGAATAGAGTTTATGTAACAAGAGGATCTGAGCTGAATAACTGTGGTTCTCTTTCACACACGTCCTTCTGTACTCACTGGATATTCCGTCCGACTCCATCTTAAAGTTTGAGATGTCGTCCCCGGAAACACTATCGCCCTCGGCGCCCACGCCGCGCCCCCGGGGGCCCATGGCGGAGTTTCGCCGTCGCTCGTGGATCTCGTCGGAGATCATCTCCAGGTTCCTGAGGGCCGTCTTATACTCGCCTTTGGCCTGAGACAGCTTGGCCTGCCGCTCGTCCACGTTCTTCTTCAGGTTCTGGAGGGGGGAGACGATCAGATGAGTCCACTACCAGCACCCAGACAATGCTTTCCAACAATGCTAACAGCTCTCAGTTGTGTTTTAAGTCACAGAAAAACAACTCCAGTCTAATCACAGCCTAAAGCACACACACTTAACCACAGCATCGTCGCTGCAGCGCCGACATGGCGAGGCAACACATTCTGAATGTTTAGAGTTCGTGCTCAAGGTATTTAACCCTTGATCGAGCTCCAGCAGGGCTACATCAACAGTTGAACTGAAAATTATCCTCCAGAGGGATTCAGCGGGGTCGAGAGGGGAGTAAATTACAGCTGAGCAGCCGTCACGTACCTCCAGCTGCAGATAGTACTTCGCCTTCATCTCAAAGTAGGGCCTTCGAAGGAGGAGGAGGAGGACA
>NW_023339807.1:25410902-25411283 GCF_004916995.1 Morone saxatilis | reverse complement strand
GGAAAAGATTAGATCAGGGGAAAAAATACAGAGTAACCCAGAAACTAAGAGAGCAGTACCCACACCATCACCATGGCAACCTGGAGGAAGAGAGGGAGATAAAGGGGTTGTGATGTCGGATGAGCGTACGGTGCAGAGCGGATTAACACCCTGCTGAGACGACACGCAGCAAGACTGCGGCTGATAATTCAGTAAAAAAACTAAATACAGAACCAAGTGCTGAGAGAAGAAATGCACGTTTCTTACTAGGCCCAGTTTTCAGTGACATTTCCTGTATCGACAATATAACAAAAAATAATCTTTAATTAAAAATTAAAACATTCAATTTAAAAAAACAACGTAGAAATCCTCCACTAAAATATCATGTCAATAAAATCTGAT
>NW_023339807.1:25407871-25410802 GCF_004916995.1 Morone saxatilis | reverse complement strand
TTACTGTGTGAAACATTTACTGTGGATCTGCTGGCAGAAATTGAATATAATATTTATAGGTATGTTTTCATTAGTGTAGAATCACCTGAATATAACATTTGTTGTGTTTTCTACTAGAATGAGACATTTTATCTACAGAGTAAGTGGGTCCTCTTCCACAGACTCCACCATGTTTCTACAGTAGCCCTGAATGGACAAACCAAACAATGGCCTCTAGACAGGGTCTTTCATGGTCACCATAGTTTCTCTTACACAATTTGAAGGGGACGATCGTCGACAGAGTTGCAATCTAAACTACACCAATAGATGCCACTAAATCCTACACACTGGTCCCTTAAGAGATAATAAAAGTTCAGAAACTTTAAGTGAAAACAACTGGTAGAATAGTAAGGCATAGGACATGAGTGTCTTTACTAACCTTCTTCTGGATTAATACTTTAATTACTTTACCTTTACTTTACTTTTTCAGACATGTTAGTAACTGTTCAGCTCATCTGTACATTGACTTTACTTCTGCCTCTGGAAAGCGTTGGATAACGGCAGGAGGCCTTCCACAGGCTCTGAGCAATAAGGTATACACATGGTTATTGAGGAAGGGTCTTATGTAACTTATCAGCACTGAAACTGAAGTTTTACTGAAAGTTGGGTACAGAAACGTAACCCTGAGCTCCCAACGTAATCTTACTCAACAGGGAAATTAACTTCTTGACAGCCCATTAATGGAAACGGCAAAAAATAATGGCATTGAGATTTGATGTCACCTTCTTGTGTGCAGGGCAGTTTAGAGATATTAAAGGTTCGAGTGTCCGTGGGCTTTCGGGCAGATGATTTACAGTTTTTATTTTCAATAGGTGATTAAAATATAAAATATAAGAAAAAAAACAAAAAAATGGAATCCATTTGCTGAGTGGTGTTTGAAACCTGAAACCCTGCAGTGCAAACAGTGTGTAGTTTAACAGTTTCTTTTTAAACTTGCGCAGAGGGAATGTGGCTGCTCATCTGCATTTTAAATACCAGCAGCATTTTCTGGGCTTCCTTTCAACTATGGTGAAAATTGCTTTTAATTATCAGTGGTTTTTTTCCCAAATGTGGGTATTTTTTCAGTCACAAATCTGTGTTTCACACTTTTTGCATCTTTATTTGTAAGGATGTATGTATTGTATAAGGATGGACATGTGATCTCTGAGAAATGCAAAAATACCTCGCCCAGTCATGCACAGAAATACTGAGAGACAATACTGCAGAGGGAAATTCTGTGCTTGTTTATTTATTATATTTCATTTCAGAGATATCACCTGGAACATGATTAATGCTGAGGTTTCACTATGACAACCGCATCATTGTGACATTATAGGAGGCATCACCGCGTGACAGATTTCCCCTCAAACACCTGACTGTTTGAAATAAAGCAGTTGGTTGTGGTTGTGGCTGAGTTTCACTGCTTTAGAGAGAAACCACTTTCAGCAGAATGGGGAAGAGCGACCGGCTCTTTAAAAAAAACGGCTCAGGTGCAAGTTAAAAAAATAAGACTTCAGACCACATCAGGGTTGAACAGATGGATTGGGCTTAACCTGTTCGGAAAGCCAGAAACCACATCGTCTGGTTTCATTGACGTCTGGTGGAGGGACAGAGAATGTCTGCTGCCGGACAGATTGATTGCTCTTATAATCAGTCCTGTGGGTGTAAGTGAGACACCCCCTGTAACAGATGACATTATGCTGATGGGGACTTCTTTGTCTGCAGCTCAACATTTGGCTAACGTCACCCACTAGCAGTCAGTCGCGGGCTGGCAGCTCGGCACCTCGCTGTGACCACATGCTGGTCCGGCAAAGAACACCATTAATGGCCAAATATAAAACCAGGCTGGAATATACTGCGGTATGAGTAATGTTCTGAGTATATATGAACTGTTTGAGGAGGTACTTTTAGTTCTAAATACACAAAATAGTACACTATACTGTTGATCTGCTAAGTATATAAAACCTGTGAACAGAATAATCATTCTTATACATTCTCTCAGTGGGTTTACTTCTAGTCAATTCAATTATTGTGAAATTAAAATATTTCCCATTTTTCTAGTCAAGGTTGAGAACCACTGCTCCAAAACACATTTGACAAAAATCTGACTATTTGACCTAAACTGTAGTCTTTAATGACATTAGCTTGAACAAAACACTCTAATCAGAATCATATGAAACTAAAAATACACAATGACACTAGCTTCTATTTGATACATAACCTCGTCTGCTAGTCCATATTTGATTATTAGTTAGCTAAGAAGCAGATTAGATTAAACAACAAGAACGCAGTTTCAGTCGAAATGATTAAATTAAGTCTGAACTTGAACTTGAATGTATGACGATATCTTACAGTCATTAAACGTTGCTGTCAGTCAAAGTACTATTTTGAGATAAAGCGGCATTATTTGTAAAAAAAGATTATGTGTTTATTTATGGTCAGAAATCTAGGACTTTCCCTTAAATCTTTCAACTTTATTCACTTTAACATTGTCCTAAAACTGCCAGAACAGCCACATTTTACGTAAGTACCACTGCTACCAGCTGTTTAGAGCTGCTGAGCTCCAATATGGCTGTCTGAGTGCATGTTAATCCTCTTTCCCTCCCTCTCTGCCGCATTAATGAGCAGTTACAGTAGCAGTCGGTGTGGTTGTTGAGCTCTTACTTGGACTTGTTGATGGCGCGTTTGAGTTTTTTCTCCAGCTGCTTCATGCGGCCGATTGCTGCCGTGTATTTGGCCGCCGTCTCCTTGTGCACCAGTTCGCTTCTCGTCTTAGTGTGCTCCGCCTCCATCACCTGTAACAGCCAATGAGAACTCACCGTCAGCCACGCACCGAGAAGGAGAAGATGGAAAAGAAGGAGGAAAAGAAGAAGAAACTGCCATTTCTGGTGTCAGCCCCCCCCCCCTCCTTAC
>NW_023339807.1:25390227-25407771 GCF_004916995.1 Morone saxatilis | reverse complement strand
CTTCAGTCGAGAAGGGAAAAAATACTTTTTTTTGTTCTCATAAGAAGTTTTCCCAGTAAACACTTTTACCAGACAAGAAAACAGACTTGCAGACTAAACAACTTGTTTATCGTCTAATTCATGTGACCAGTACGCTTCCTAACTGCAACGTCACACCAGTCATACTGTTGGAAAGCTAAATGTTTGTTCATGTTTTTCATGGTTGAGTAGCTTCATAAATGGAACAAAAATGCACAAAATAAAAGCACATTTGAAGCGGAGTGTGTCTGATTTTCAGATGCTCTGCAGAACAAGTGAAGCACAACAACAAACTAACAAGTAAACGCAGCGTGAACACACAGCTTCAGCCTTTTTCTCCCATTGTCCCAGATTTTTATGGCAGCACTAACATGTCAGCTACAGGCAAAAACAACATCAATGCAGTCATCAGTCAAAGGAGAGAGAGGGCCTGTAAAGAGTGAGGGAGAGGATGGAAGAGGGAGAGAGATGGGAGGAAGCGAGTAAAAGATGCAGAAAGAGAGAGAAGAGATTAAAAAGTCTGTCACATATTGTCGATTTACAGTTTTACCAAAACAGCCTTGTTGGCGTGAACAGTTCTGGAGTCTGTTCTCAGCAGTGAACAGCTACACTACATGGCCAAAAGTATGTGGACACGAGATTGAACATAGGGTGCAGGAAGCAGGTTTATTCCGAATAAGAAGATTACTTATTGATGACTGTTGTTGAATCCTAAATGAACCAGAGTTAACTTATTGGAACAGGGGTACTGCTGGTCCACACTTCTCTTCCTGATAGTTCCCATTTGGATCCACCATTGCAGTGGTTTTTAACCATTCAATTCACCTCCGCTCACTATCTTGCCATCACATTTTAGCTCATAACCAATCATGGGTGTATGCGCAGGCTACGTGCATGAGCGTGGCGGTGCAGCAGGCTGATACTGAAACAAAACAAAACATAACAGGAAATGCAAAAGTTATTTTAAAATTCACTTCAGCGACCTCGTAGTATTTTCACTTAGAATGTTGGAGTATTTTGAAAGTATGTGTTTTAAAATTAACTGATTTCATTAAAAGACATTCCTATGCGTACCACTAGAGAAAGCTTAAGTACCAAAATCTTTCAAACTGCAGCATTAAGATAGGCCTTCATAAGAAACTATGGAAAGCAGCAGGACAGGAGAGCAGTTTCTCAAAATCTTCGCGTGTTTCTTTAATCTCTGTGTGGCTTCACAGTTCACAGCTACTACTTCTCTTTGGTCTGAATTTAGTCCAGAAAGGTGTCAGCAGGTCACTTCTGCTTTTAACAGTGTGAATGTTGAGTCACACTTTGAGCAAAATATCTTCAGGTCTCTCATTTGTCTGTTTTTGATCTTTGAGTTTCCGTCTCTTTCGACTGTTCCATTTCTTCCTCTCCCTCTCATTATCATCACTTTGATTTCTGATTTGTTGATATTCGTTTTTCTCCAATCTTTCTCCATCTTGTCTTTTCACTGCCCTCCTCTCTCTCATCCCATCTCTTCAACTTACTACCCTCCGTTTCTATCTTTATCTACCTGTCTCCTTCCATCCATCTCCATCGCTCGCTACCATCTCTCTCTCCATCACATTCTCTCTCCTCTTCATCTATCTCCCTCTTTCCTTCCTTCCTCTCCTCTCTCCCCATCTGTCAGCTTCTATATCCCACCTAATCTTTCTTGATCGCTACATTTCTGCCTGCCTCTTTTACATCTCTGTCCCTCCATTTCTCTACACCTCTCTCCATCTCTGTTCTCAGCAGCATCTCCGTCGCTCTCTTTCTTGCTCTCATTGGCTCTGTGACTTCTTATTTTAATCACTCTGCATGCGGCCCATGAAATTTTCAGAGAGACGACCCTCCAGAGGGAGGCCAATGTGTAAGTAATGCAGAACGTCAGCAACCGAGCTGCGACTCTCACTGTCCCTGGAAGAAAAGGCACTTCAATAATTCAAGAGAGCCTTAAACAGAGAAAACAAGCTTTGTTCACTGAAAGACAAGAATGGAAAAAAAACCAATGAAGGCAGAGAGAAGGAAAAGACAGATGGAATAAACATAAGGTTGTGTCTATTTTTGCAATCCTGATATCCACTCTGCTTATCAAATCTCAACAACCACAGTTCTTGACATAATATTTGAGTGAGATAAGAAACTAAAAAATATGTCGAAGTGTAAACCACGCCTCATTTGGAGAGGATCAACATTACCTGTAACTAACTTATCTTCACTTGTCTGCGATTTGCACATTGCGATTTTGGTAATATTTCGATTAATTGTGCAGCTCTAATTATTACTAATGTAGGAAGAGAAAAACCACATATGCACTCCAGATGGGATAAAAACGACAGACGTGTATTAATAATATTAGCGATGTACCAATCCAACTTTTTCTCTCCCTATACCGCAAATAAGGCTACCCGCCTGCACTGAGCACCAATCCGACATCAGTACTCAATTATTACTTAAAACTGAAAATCTGAACATTTTCTATGAAATCATGTCAACACTGATTGCCGATCCACTTAATTAGGTCTGTATGCTTGTGCTGACCCTGCATACCCCTAATTAAAGTCACCTAATCTCCTTTAAAGAAATTAATCCTGACCAAAACTTGGACTTTGTGCTTCCAATTGGCTCGTCTGCGACATGAAATGTTGGAGGACAGACAAAAATTGTTACATTTTTAAGGCAAGGAAAATTGTTTTACCTGACAAGTATGAACAGAATAGAATAGCTTTATGGCTACTGAATATATATTATGTGTGACAGTCAAACAACCCCTAATGGCCTTTAAAACCTTTTATTGGTCAAATCACAGCAGAGAGAGGAAGACAAAGGACGAGATAGGAGGACAGACAAAGAGGCACACAGAAGTCTCATCATCAGTCAGAGCTGTCGAAGAAAGACGTTCTGGTGAAATGAGCCTTTAGATCATAACAGACTTTCCACTGACCTTCACATCGTCCCCATGGCGATAAAAACAAGACACGCTCAGACTTCAGAGTCTGTATCGAACACATTTTGTCTCTTTGTTTAATGAAATTCGCTGCCATATACACACGTTTCTCCTTCATTCATTCAAGGAGGAATGGCCCATCTACCTGTCTCGTGGTTCACAGGTATGACCCCAGGGTTTCAGAAATACCCTGAATCTGTTTGTCTGCCACAATTAACACAAGAGAAGATGGAGGGGGTTTGGAAGGAGACAATATCTGTATTCAAAGTGACCTGATTTGACCAATTTTCCAGGAAATTCAATTATTTTTTATCTCAGTTCTCAATCCAGTCCGGCAATTAATTGCCTCTAAAGAGGAAGCACAATCTGGGACAATAACATCCATAACGGACGGCGGTTGAAGGCCATGCAAGCGTCCTTTCTGTCCCAGAATGCCAGACCCACATTTGATGTCGCTGTTTATTGCAGGAGAGGTGAACAAACTGCGGCTGGCCTAGATATGTGAGGGAGCTTCAGGGTTGAACGAACCACAGACTTCAACAACAGGGAGGCAGCCTCGGCCTCTGATGTCCGCTTCACGGTCTTTAATAGGGAAACCCAGATAGATCCAGGCTGCGGTTGGGAGTTCAGGGAAAAGTTACAGCAAGAACTCACTTTTTAGACAGGTTTAGTCTGCTCTACATGTGCCAGGATTTACACAGGGAATGTTTAACCAATCAAACATACTCCATTCAATCGGTCAACTTTAGTTACAGCAGACTATCTGTTGGACCTAAGAAGTATAGGATTTTAAAGATGACGTTACTCAATGAAACCAAAGACAGACTTGGTGAGTTGTGAAGCCATCTGGTAGCATCAAAATAAGCCTGCACGATTATTTGAAATATTATCGAAATTGCAACATGACCAAGTTCAATGCAAAATGTAAGAAGCTGTAATTTTTTTTATAAAAAGGTCAAATGTGTGACAAAACAGCATAATAATGAAGTACTGTAGTGTTGCAGAGATCCCCTGCCCCACAAATCTTGTTGTGTAAGAAAACATGTTTGTTGGTACAGACCCCAACAAATGTCACATCATCATGGTTTTAAAAGAAGAAGAACAACTACTTTTAATCCGCAAAGGGGAAATAATTTTTGTTACTCAATGTTTACACACATAGGCCCGAAATACAACCACACACACACGGGGCTTACAGACAAACAATCTGAAGTGATGGTGTCAACACTCGAACATATGTGGGCCGTGCTGGACTTGAACCAGCAATCCTGAGCTACTGCCGACCTTGTAATAGTTGTTATTGGTGACAAATTTAAATTGTGATGAAAAAATTATAATTCCCACTAATCGTTAATCATATCGCAATTACAATATCTGTTAAAATAATCGCAATATGGCTTTTTTACCACATCGTGCAGCCCTTTAAACAGTAGAGGAGGGACATTAGGAGAAAATGGCTGGAGGGGGGATAAAAAATAACATCCTAAAATCCTGCAGAATGTAATTGCTCAACTTGACAATATTTTGTCTTAATTAGGTTTTTTATCATATTAAATTTTTCTAAACCTTTAAGCCACATAATGCCCAAAAGCTTGAGTCTTGCGAGCCAAGAATAAAACACACACACACACACACACACACAATTTTTACACATCATTGAACGTTCTTACTGAGTCACAGTCAAAAGTAAAAAAAGAAACCGGCACCCAACCACAAAACGCTGTCAGAGCTGCTCCAATGACATGCCTGCCAGAGACATTATGCAACAATTGACTGGCCAGCGGCATCACAACACAACAAACACACAAACAAACAGCGTCCCAGGTGGTCCAACCAAACCAGATGGCTTTGACCTTGCAGCTGCTTCCTCTGCCTCTCTCCCATAAATTTCCAAATCTCTCCATCTTTCACTCCATCCATCAGCACCAGTCCCTATGGCTAATGTCTGATGTGACGTGCAATGCCTGCCAAAAGTCCAGCAGGGGGAGGGAGGGAGATAAACAGAGAGAGAGAAAGGAAAGAAAATTGCAGATTCTGTGTTTTGGCAATTTCATATTACATAATAAGTGAAATAACCACTTCGCCACACCCAAATGTCCAAATCTTTCATTTAAGACTTTTGATACTAGTATATTTTGTATATTATTTGTAGATTTTGTGGTCATTTTGCTAATTTTAAACTGAATTATGTATTAATTGATTAGTTTTTAGGGTTTTAGTGTTAAACAAAAGACCCTGTTAGAGACACAGCAACACAATTTATTTTGATTAACATCTGAATCGCGATTAGTTGATTTGTTCAGAGAATCAAATGCAAATGTTAGATGTCAACTTCAAATTGGTGAATTTCAGTAACATCCAGTGTTGACCTTCGAGGGAACTGAGAGCCACAGAGTCCAAAATGGAGGAAGCTTTTGCTGCTCATTAGCTGAAACACACTTTTATTTAACCTCCTGTGTTGGAGTATAAATCGCTGCACTAAAGAAGGCGTTTATTGTTTCACCCCAAACAACCTCACTCCTCCAACTCAACCACAGTGCACTTCCTCACTCTCTTCCTTCACCATCTCTCACCCCATCTTTTCCTTCCTCTGCCCTACTCATAGCTTTCGCTTTCAGCTGCGTCCAATCTTAGTCTCCAAATCCAGCGTATCAGCGTCTGAACAGCCAGGATTCGCTCCTCGCTTCCCCCCTTCACCTCCCTAATCCCCTGACATCTGTTCAAAGCCAGGCCACCCTCACGGTCACAGAGGACATCCACACATCTAAACATCTGAGGATCACGAGCCGGAGGTGGTCAAGTTTAATGTCAACCCAAAAGAGCACGTTTTTAACAATATGATATTAGCCCAGGGTTTAAAAGAAAATCACAATAACAAGCTTTTGGAAAGTGTTTTGAACTGATAAGTGATCTTTCAGGGTATCTCAGGGCATTTCTTTGCAATATGAACATCCAACAGCCTGTCTTCATTATTCACATTTCCTTGGCTTGGGTTATATGTTTATCAAGGTGCAAAGAACGCTATCCAAAATGTAGTTGCGTTGATATTTTAGGCTATTCTAACATGCAGGTCACACGCCCAACAGCATGCACATCGGCACCCGCACAAAAGACATTCATGTGCCTTCAGCAGACTCGTACTGTACTCTGTATTTGCATTTTGTCTTCCACCAGATTTGTCGTGCATCACTGCATCAGCTTTATCACAAGAAAAACATCGTAAAAATCATCCTCCCATCTGCAAATTTACTCCACGCTGGCTTCATCCCTCATCCAAATCCTTTGCATTCCAATCCTCAAACTCCCTCTCTCCTCTCTCTCACCAGACATCAGCTAACCTGTGGTGCTGCAGGCTGAGTGGGCTGCTGGTTTCAATCAGCTTCTGCAGTCGCCATATTGATGAGGAGGCACTGAGTCATCCACTTTAATGCTCTACTACAATACAGACCCAGCAGCCCAATCGTCTGACCCCCATACTAACAGAATAACCAGCGAGGACAAGTGATCCGGCTCCAAAATACACAACTTAGAAAAAAGGGACAACCTACGAATAATAGAATAACACCACTTTCACAAACTCACACTTTCCTCACATTCTATATTAGCAGTGAGAGGCAAAGACAAACACAGATCCTGACTGCCTTATTTCCATCTCCAGCCTTGAGTCTATGGAGGTGAAGTGGAAGTGGAATAAAAAATGAGCCAGATGCATATTTCATTACATTAAAAAAAAAAGAAAAACTCTCTGCTGAAGGTTTAAGTTCAGATTCAGCAGGCCTGCTCCGTCCCACCGGAGTCAGCACTTAAAAACGTGCGTCCTTGGAGTGATGTGCACTCAGGCAATCACTCCACAAACTTTTTTGCCTCGTCACCCTGACCCACTTCCTCGACCATGTTGGAAAGTGCGTCTCTTTTTTTTTCCTTTTTGGCGCACCTGACAAACCTCCACCAGGGACATCAAATCTTAAAGCTGTTGAAGTTACAGAAAGGTCACATGTTGGATTCATGAAACTTCTAGCGTATCCGCCCCAAATTGTCAGGGCTCTGTCACAAAAGAAGTGAGGAGAGCAAAACTTCACACCAAAATCAATTCATTCCAGTGAAGTCAACACAATCACTGGATGCCCTCACAGAAGCGAAGGGAATTGACAGTGCGGAGCCTTGAAGCGACGGAGACCTGGAGAGTCCAGAATGCAGGAGTCACAGAACTGCAGCAGCACTTAATTCAGAAGATGTGTGTGGAGAAAGTCAGAGTTACATTGATATTAACTTCTTTCTGTTGTTCATAGGGAGGCTATTAGGAACTCTCGAACATTAACAGGGTTTCCCAGTCTTTTAAAAGAATTAAAAGCTAGATTATCGGTCCAATATATGGCCAATATTTGATGATAATATTGGCTGACTGATATATCGTTCGGGCTCTAGACATGACAATATCAGAAAAAAGGAGTTGAGTCAAAATTAGACCAAAACCTTTTATGACTCAAAGTCTGTCCAATCGAGAGGCGCTGAGGTGAACTATTCATAAATGAAAAGTACCTTAAGAGCCATTAATTTCATTTTAAAAGCCTTGTTTTGTTTTCAAATGAATAAACTCAAGGCCATATAGGAACTCGATGGGAAACCCTTTTTGTACTCCTGCATGCTGACTGACTCATGAATCATTAGCTGCCAGTGGGCTGCCTGATATGCAAATGTAGATTATCCAGAGTTATAGGTCTGTATTTATCTTCTATCTGGAGTCAAGGTCAAACCGAATCGTTTGTCTCCACCGCTGCCACCACTCCCTGGGCGCTGCCTGCTGCTTTATCTGCAACCGCAAATAATGTGTTTCTTATCACACTGAGTGGGAGAGCGATGGAGGGATCAGAGGGAGAAAGAGACGGATTTTCTGAACGGGCAAACAAAACAGTGAGTCAAGCTTAATACTGTGTGTATACTGCGAGGATGGAATGACAAAACTAAACAGAGAGAAATGCAGAAGAGGAGGAAAGCAAGAAAGTATGAGTAGGAAAAGGAAGGTGAGAAGGAACCAAGGAAATGAATGAAGGACAAAATGGAGATGTAAAATAAAAAGCAGGAAGGAGGGGTTCGGATTGTGAGGAACACAACCAGAGGAAAGGGTAAAGGGAGGAATAAATACTAGTAAAATGCAAGGTGAAAAAAGGAATGAAAGAAAATACAAGGTAAAGAAGGAAAGAGCAGAAAGAAAGAACAATGAAATGAAATGAAATGAAGGAGAGGAAAGGAGGAAAAAAAAAGAAAAAAAGAGGGCGGAGTTGCCGAGATTTCCTTACCTCCCTCCTAAATTCAATAGTCAATAACAAAGCAAGATAAAATTAAAACCTCAATCAAACTTTAAGCTGTGAGCTAACGAACAAAAGCCCAACACTAAACCCGACAGTGTTGTGAACTGGACCCTGCACTGCACAAACACAGTGACAAAGAGACCCCGTGTGTCTTTAATTTGAGATATTTCATTAATTATATAAGTCATTAAAGCAACAAATAACATCAAGAAGATTTCTGTGCATTCTGCCTAATTGTGTCAGAGGCCATTTACAAGATTCTCTGATAACGGCTGTAATAGAAACATTAGAAACCCTCAGCGAGAAAAACATTCACAGCCTCCAACAAGCAACTGTTTTTCCTTGACTTCAGCTCTTTCTATTTCGGTTCCAAAAGCCTCTTTCACCACCTGTTCAGAGAAACTAAATCTAAATGTAGTATATACTATAGTGCCGCGGGGAGTTAAAGGATTGCACCATCTTCTCAAAGATCTCGATGCCTTCGGGGGTGGGGGGTGGGGTGGGTCAGCGGCTCATTTAGAGACAGATTAGATATGACCAAGAAAAACAAGACAAGATGGACAGATACTAAATCCCTGCCAGGAATCTGGAGCCAACTTGTTCATGCTGAGCAAGATGGAGATGCTCAAATTTTAAACATCTATTACAGCTTGTTCAGCACACTTAATGCGATCCTAAACTTCATTGAAATTAAATGTTTACTTTCCCCCTTTCACAGCAAGACAAAAGTGCAGGATCAGCTTCACAGTTTCCTCACTAGAGGACTAGGCAATAGGATAGTTACTGGCCAAAACAGGGGGGTGGATTCCAGTCTTCCAGTCTCTTAAACTACCAACCTTCTTGCTCTCCTTTTGCATCTGGATTAGGACACCAAAAACAACAACAGCACTACTCAGGAAGTAGTGTTCAAATGATTAGTTGATTGTTTAGTCAAACAAATGTTCTGTCTTCCTCCTGAAAAGGGAAGATTTGGAGCTTTCTCCAGTATTATATTACTGTAAATTGTATGTCTTTGGGATTTGAACATCTGTTTGGACAAATCAAGACATTTGAAGATCTGACCTTGGCCTCCTGGTAATGGGATTCTCTTTAACATTGTATAGACTAAATGATAAATCAAAAATAGTCTGATCAATTCATTATAGCTGTAGTCCCATATGTAACAATGAGCCCTATGAATCTTAACCAGAACGTTCCTTCCCAGACTTACAAAGTCTTGCATTTAAATGCTTGGGTGCTAGTGAAGCAGTGAATTACTGCAGAGATCTGATAAAAACTCCACTGCAGTCTGTAACCTTCCGAGAATGGGAAAGACAAAGAGAAAAACTGAGTATGAGGGAAGAACATAGAGACACGGGTGATGAAAAGATTTGAGAGCAGAACAAGGCTGGCTTAGCAAAACTGATGTTTATCCTTCTCTGTTCACATAAAACACAACAAATGCTAAATCTGCCCTTGGGGGCATTTGGAGAGCAAGCACAGATAAATACACCAGATGGAAAATGTTTATGTAGGCCAGTGGATTCAGCTATGGCAAGGTTAGAAAAGCTGGCTTTCAAAGTCACTGGTTTCATACATCAGACCTGCTGAGAAAACCTGGACGGGGCAGGTATATCAGCAAAGTGCCCTTGAACAAGATGCCTTAACATTAGCAATAAAAACATTAACAGACTGTTTCAATACGTGAAAAACAACGTAGTGGTTGATTATTGCTGCTGTGGTTATCCATAAAGAGTATCTGATACTTTCTGCCAAGTAATCAGGGTCAATGAATTATCAGTTGAGCCAGCGGTCCTCAGAACAGATAATGGCTACGCTTAATGGAGTCTTGATCTGCAGTCCAGAGAAAATTGGACAGAAAACAGTCAGGACGAGATGTGCATTGTTGAGCTTCCAGTGCTCTGAGTTTTCAAGCACTTATGCAACAAATCCATCCTTCATCTGGCTGCTCAACATGCTTGTTTCATGACAACAGGGCAACAGTTCAAACCGAAACCATCACTGTGTTGGAACAATACAACGAACTGTGTTGGTGAAGACTGGTATCAGTGAACCTAATACAGACAGTTTGATGGCTTATCTGACACCAAATGGTTCACAACACTACTCCGAAAAATATATCACGCTGGCATCTGTTGATTATCTTTTGTCATGAATCAAAAGGTAGACAGAAGAAACATGCTCTGCAATATTGCATTGCATTGTGGTAGCACTTAAGCCAGAGGTATACACTGTGATATAGTTAGTATACACCCAATTAAGTGGGTGCCAAACCGTGTCCGTCTTTCCTCCCAGACCTTCACTCTTTACTTGGTGAAACAATGGAAATAATATAAATACATGTATAAATAAGAGAGGGTCAGAACTACAATCTGATAACCCTCCAACCATCATGGCTTCGATTTAAACCTGACCCAGAATCCAAATTTACTGGCCATTTACCATTTTATATAACTATCATGTAGCAAGGCAGCAGAGCTGAACACCCTACCCCTTTATTGTCAAACCTTAGCATTTTCACACTGCCAGCAATTAACGAAAACCAGATATGTTCTCATCTCAAGATTATTCCGTACCTTGCACATTTCTCTAATGTGAGGACAAGTCTGTTTTCCTACTCTTAGACAAAAGACGAACAAATCATACCCCAACTGATCAAGAACAACGCCAATCAGGGAGAGTATGACTGAATCCGGCCAAGGACTAGGACTACTTTCCATGTGTTGTTCATTCAAGTTACAGGACAGTCTATTAATCAAACTTAGCAAAGATAGCAAAAGTGGGTCATCTGAGTGAGGAGACAAACTAAAATCTTCTCCTAAACTTTAACTGATTATTTTTGTCAGACTGATGTCAAGCTGAATTAGTTGTTCATGCGGAAACGAATGGTGCAGTATAACTGCCAGCCAAATGGTTTCCCTTACAGAGTGAGAGCGATGGGTAAAAATGTTTTCCCTCCCTGCAGGAAAGCCTGAACCCTGCCTCAACCTTGATCCTATCCATTTACAATCCTCCTCCCACTCACATTTGTCCTCTTCTTCCTCCAGAATTGCAGCCCATCATCTCGCCCCCTTTGTCTTCTTCCATTTTTTTTTTATTTATGGCTCTAACACCTCAACATATTTCTGCACTTTCCATACCAGACATTTCTAGAGGCAGGTAAAAACATCCATAATAAATACAGTATTTCTGCCATCTGAGCACTGTAACCCACTCTTCACAAAGTGTTCAATCTAGGACTTGCAGCATATTTTGTACAGTTGTTCCAAATACATGCTGAAGAAGTGAAAGTAAATGTCAAGATGAGACAGATATTAATCAGGCTGACAGGTGAGCTGACAGGTAAAAGGAACTAGAACAATCACATGCTGTACATCCTCATCTCAGTTCCCCCGAGGACCCTCTCAATCGAGGTGCTTGGCACACCACAACAGCAGGAGACAATTCTTTCTTATTATACTTTTACAAACACTTAAGTTAGCCGTTTCTCTCATTTACTGAGTGATTGAAAGGTTTGACATAAATAAAGGAGGGAAGAATTAATGGATTGTCTGATAGCTATGGAGCCGCAGCCAAAATAATAAATTCTAACAAGGTTGGTGGTTCAAATCCCTATGTTAACCCCAGGTGCTAAACACAAAGCTACAAATGGTTTTGGATAAGATCTGCAAAACTTATATTTTAAGGTTTGTGACAAATACAAAGACACACAGGTAAAGGCCAAAGAACAAGCTAAAACACGGTATTTTAATCTTTAAAAGTCTGAATGTCAATGATTTCTTCAAGGATGTTGTATTTTTGGCCACAAATGTGATTAATCTCTACTTCAGCACGCCTTAATCATAATAAAAGTAGCAGTGGCCTCAGAGAACTTAGTTTAAATGGGTTAATAAAGGACATAGAACTGAAAAGGGGAAGTCCAACTGCAGTGTCACACAGGAACTCATTCATCATTGCGTGTATTTCAGCACACCGTGGAAATTTACCCCTCATATTTATAGCGATTTTTTAATCCCCTCATGAAAACCTGAATACCGGCGACAGCCTCCCTACACAGGACATATCAGGAGGTTGAGAGGCAAGAAAACTACATAATGAAGCCTTTTAGAGTCTCAGTCGATCCCTGCACTTCCTGACTGACTCTTACAGCTGTGTGGTCTCTTATCGAAATGTGCAGGTGGCTGCTTCCCCCTTTATTTACACCGCACACACAAACACACAAACAGAGCGCTGAGGCTAGGCTGAAAAGGGAACTGAGATCATGGTCTGAAATAAGTGTATAGTTCCCCTCCCTAACCAGTTTGAAGCTGTGTCTAATTTCTGCATTTTACTGATCAACTATACTGAAAGCTGTTCAAGTTCATGTATGAAAATTTTTGAACCATGCAAAACACTTGCAGGGAAACAGGAAAACTTGAACACATAATCAGGTCGGGTTGATTTGGTAATTCCACAAAGGAACTCAGTTCTTATTCATCCGTTGATTATCAACCTAACATCACCATCTTCGATTCATACAGAAGTATAGCTCAATGACAATTTACCTCAACAATTCCCTAGCTTGCTGCTTTAAAAAATCTATCCATCTATCCCATCTTCTTCTACCAAACTATCAACCACTTTCTGAGTGAATGACTCAAGTCCTAAAAAAGAAGAACTTGTCTTACTAGAGCCTATACATGACTTTTGACCTGGTTAAATCCCAAAATAATAGATAAATGATGAATGAAACAAAAAAACCAGGCCATGCACAGCTACAGCAAACACTGAATAGGTAATTAGTAGGCCTGTGTATGAGAGGACTTGGTCTCAGCTGTATAAAACACACTAGTTATACAGCTTTTATAAAGAAAAATGATCAAAATGCTGAGTTATTTGAACTGCCAGCATTCAGCGACCTGACTTTCAATTTGCTTATATAGACCCAGAGGTCTTCATGGGTTCAAAATGTTGGACCCAATCCGAATCGGACCCATGGAAAACCTACCTGTACCCAACAACCCAAAACAGACCCTATGAGAACACCAACACCTGAATCATCATGATGATCTATCAATTAACAAGCAGCTGTGTCAAAATAAGCAGTAATAATTACAAAAATAATTGATCTGCTTTAAAGATGAATTTAAAAAATATAATTTAGCAAAAACCCTATTTTGACCCTTTGATTCTACCACCCATCCCTCCATCCCTCCCCCCATCCCTCCCTCCAAGCATTATTAACTGACCTGTCTGGCCAACCTGCGGGCCTCCCAGTAAGGCTTGGACTCCTCCACAGCCTTGCCGATCTTCTTCACCAGTTCGTCCAGTTTCACGGTGGCCTCAACCAGGACCGAGCGGAACTTCTGCCTCGCATCCTGACACAAAGAAAGAGGAGAGAAGCTTCAGTAATTCAAGTCAACACAAACTAGCATTCTACACAAAATAAGGATACCATCATCACTTGTTGAATGTTTAAGGACTACCATACTTTATATCACCACACACACACACTTCATGCAGGGATTTAGTGGCTATTCACTCATTCCCCTAAGCTCTACACCAAACACACCTAATAAAAGCTAACCTGGATTCAGCAACTTCAGACCTCTGCCAAAACCTCATTTAGTAAAAATCGCATTAGTGTATCATTGATAGCTCAGTGCTAGATTAAACCAGATGTTTCTCAAATTCTGTCCAGCTTTTAAAAAGGGTTCTTGTTTTATTTCGACTCACTTGCCACATGTGTTGACAGGGCGATGTAGCTCTCAACCCTTGACCTGCATCTTACTAGCTGCTTGATAGTCAAGGAAATTAAACTTGCTCTATTGTTGCCTCTGCTGTGAGTCACAACTGGTAAGAACTCATCATCCCCAGAGTTCATAGATAAAACCTAAAAAAAGTAGGTCTAAATAATGGATGAGAAACATTAGCTACCAACCATTAAACTGTATCTAATCTGGGCAAAGTTTTTACACCATGTGCCAGATAAAGCTGACACAGTTTTCCTGAGAACTAGAGTGTCCCAATAAACAGTGAAAAACAGATCCAATCTAATCTGTTGACAGGCGCCTGTGAAAAATTAATGTCTGATATAATTTTGTTAACTGGTATGATAAAAACTGTGTGTTCCATCTTAGAGAGATTTGTTTGTTCATTGGTACTAGTTAAGGGGAATTTCTCAGACTGAAATTTAATCATGGTTGTCCAATTAGCATGAAGGGCATAGAACTTTCTAAGAACAAAAAGAGCAAGAGGAAGAAAAACAAGTCAGAAACTCCTACAGGGAAATGCTCTTTCATTTCTGCCCTCCTTTGCCAGGGTCAGTTATACAAGTGACGACATGGGGAAATATGTTTTGGCGGCACTGTGCTCGATCCAAGGTCCTTCTGTTAAAAGACAATGCCCATCTTGTTGTCCCCAGGCCCTTCAGTATAGGATAAAACTGTTTGTAGGGTTTCCTTTTTTAGAAGCTAAACAGTCTTTCTTCATCTCGAAGGCTGAATAAGACTGCAGCTATGATCTTTGTATGTCCGAACACGAAAGGCTGCATTTGATGCAACTAGCATCTAGCTGAAAATAAGCCTATTAAAACTCAAGTGGCACCAAATAACAACACTGAAGAGGAAATGACCACAATAGACAAGGTTTGATTCTCAGGCGCATCCACATGCAGTATGATTAGTACTACCTCAATGGCCATTCAGTTTGCTGTTCAAGGCGGCTACTTCAGTGCTCTGTATTCTCAGACTAGTGGGGAGTTCCACACATCTTAATCTCTTGGGTCATAGGTTTCAGGACATAGTTGTTGGCATGTCAGAACAGAAGCTCAAATTCCTCCTTACCCATAAAATCTCTAACCTTATGGCTTGTAAGATTATCAGACCACTGCCCAGAAAACATCTGCTTGATAACAACATAAAAATTCAACAAGGCCAGTTTTTCCACAAAGATTTCACTCGTCTGATTCCAGACCTCTGAATCAGTGCAGAGATCCCAAATTTCTTCTGTGTTCAATAGGTTCGGAGGTTGGGGGGTGGAGAAACAATTGAGCAGTCAGACGTCTGTAAACAGGATCAATAATGGGGACCCCTTTTTCGTACATAGCTAAATAGCTGACTGCCGGTTTTTCATTGTGTATCTCTAATGTTATTTCTGGATGAACACTTATATAATGTTTGTAATGACTGAACACATTTAACTGCTGTGCTCTGTTTGTGTTTCTTTGTACTAAACTATGCTATGACCAATTCCCCCTAACTAATTAATATCTATGCTACTATTAGAATGTCATGCAATAACTTCAAAACTTCATCCATTCAACTTTCAATGGCTTTTATAAATGATAATGCTTCTGCAAGTTTGTAGTTTGGATACATGTAGTCTTGCATATTTTTTTCCAGAAAAAGTCTGCAAAGTTACACATAAGTTTAAATTCCCTAAACATGTTGTGTAGGAGGGATGATAAATGACCACACATATCGAGTGTGCCATCCTTATAGTTGTAAACTGCATCTGTGCAGTGCTAGAATAGAAAGCCATTCTTCTAAACTAAGGGGGGCAGTCTTACTGAAGCGTCCATTGCTTTAACTTGCACAAGCAATCGTTTGCACCGTCAGGCACCTGGTAATCCATTTAGGACTGGATCAAAGGCAGAATTAAATTGCAGCTGTTCAAAAACATGTTTCACAGTTAATTTGTTGAACTTTGAAGACGGTCTAAAAAAGGAAGCTCATGACACTAAAAGAAAGCCCGACCCTATTTGTCCCACTGGAGACCTCTGCCAGAACCCATTTAATGGTAAATCGTGTTAGCGTTTCATCGAGGAAACAACAGCCTGCAACTTAGAGGCTCTCAAACTAGAAAACACAACCAAAAGACTGCAGGATTTCACCATCAGATACATCAGCACAGCTCATTCAAACATATTTTTGAAGCATTAAGTCTCCCTGTTTATTTATGTTCTAAATGTGTTCATTTCAAGTCATTTCAAACTGGATGTCATTTAACTATTAAATCATATAAAAGTGGATATAGTAGTTCATAGAAATAAACTGTCAATGTTTAGTCCGGTTTGGCCAAGTCTGCACTCGTACACCACACGGAGTGGCAAAAACTGGACGTTCCAACCATTTATCCATTACTTTGAGAGATCTATTTTAAGTTTAACATATACTTTTAGCTGATTATTTCAATTGTTTATCCATCTTTTACTTCAAGCTAACTCTCCTTTAATTGCAATAACACTTAAATTAATTGTTATAGCTGACTCAATATGTGGAAGTATTTTGTTAATCAAATCATTAATTCAGTTTTCTCAAATGTGTCTACATTCACTCCACACACCCCCTGGCAACAGCAGAAGCAGCAACAAGTAGCCCTGGTTGGGAATCCCTGTTCTAGGACATAATAAAAATAGTAGCAGTAACAATGTACAAGTCATAAGACTTTAGCTTCACAGTTCAATATATGAATAAAATGTGTTAGAAAGGCTGTGCTTATCGCAGTACTGCATCAAACAGAACACCGTCATTGTGGTAAGAATACCCAGAAGGCCTGAGGCTGTGAGGAGGCTGTGGCAGTCCGAGGTGTTAGATCTACACAGCTGAAACCAACGTTCCTGTACAGTTTGCTTTTACTGATGTCTGCAGGTTTTTTGATCGTATCCTGGTGACCCACCAAAGTTATCGCTAACATTTCTGACCAAATACCTGCAAAACAAATGAAATATCCTGTTAAAGTCCAAAGGCCAATGGACAATTATGGATTTATTTATAATATTTTTATTATAATATTATTTCAATTATCTTATTTTAGAGTGTTACCAATTATTACCATTTATTGGTGATTAATTTTTGTTAGTTTGTTTGATTAATAGATTAATTAACTAATCATTTTAGGACTAAAACACACAAACTATCTTACAGACAAAAAGAGGAAACTATACAATTTATAGTACAGTTGTTCCAGTGAAACAGTGACTATGGGGGTGTGCAAAGTGCTGACTTTCAGCTTTAAGGGAAGGAAGGAATCGTGACCCTTTCACCCTCAGTCACTGGTCCCCAGTTTGTAGAATGTGGATGTAAACGCCCTCAAATAAGCTGAAAGTCAGCAGTTTAACCTCGTCAAACCCAACACAAGACTGTCCATACACTAACAAACCGCACTGTAAATGAGATATGAAAAATGACAAAGCTTAGAAAGCTACAGAGCCAACAATTACAAGAAAGAAAGCTTCTACAGAGCCACAAACACGTCCCCCCCCCCTCATCTCCTCTGTATCTC
>NW_023339807.1:25380115-25390127 GCF_004916995.1 Morone saxatilis | reverse complement strand
AAAGAAAGCTTCTACAGAGCCCCAAACCCGTCCCCCCCCCCCTCATCTCCTCTGTATCTCACTGTCTCTGTGATTATACTGATGTTGATGCAGACTGCAGTGCAGAGTCTCTGTCCTGCAGCTCAGGGCTCAGACGCACGCACTGTGACGCACTTCACCTTGTAAACACGTTATCGCCCTGAGGCGTTATGTCTAGAACCTCTGCTAGATTAAATAAAGTTTGAATCACTGCTATGACAGTGAATTAGCTTCTTCACCTTGACACTTGGCTCATTGCTGATTAATCTGCTGACTATTTTCTAGTTTCAAGTACCCAATTTGTGTAGCAAATAGTGAAAAATCCCCATCATAATTTCGCATGTCATGGTGACATTTTCAAATGTTTGAATGTTTTGTTTTGTCAAACCGGAAGTCCAAACTTCAAAGATATGGAGTGTACGCACACAGAAGGCCATGAAAACCAGAAAATGTTCACATTTAAGAAGCTGGAACAAGCAAATGTTCTGTCCATTACTAATCAATTCATGGTCTAATTGTTTCAGCTCTAAAAAAAACAGTCAATTTATTTCCTGGAATCAATCTGTTTCACAGGTTTTGTGTTATTTTGTTTCTGGTGGTTCTTTAAATTGTGGAATAAATGCTTTAAGTGCAGAACTAAGAGCATTTCCTGGAGTTGCTGTTGTAAGACTCTTTGACATCATTTAAAATTTATGTAAGCTATCTGTCAACATCTTTATCACTCAGTCTCGCTCCATCTAAGACAATATCCAGTGAGGGATGTTTGGTTTTCATCTGTGCCGTGACCATTTTTGAGATTTTTTCCCCTCTGACAGCAGACGTAGTCCTGTCTGATAGTCCCGAACAGTGGACGTCTTTGTTAGACATGAAAACAACTTGACTTGATTTTGTAGTCCGTGGAGGCATAAAGAAAGGGCAGAAACATAAATCAGTCAAGGATTAACAACGGGCAGGCACATGGCTCGGCATCTACAGGAGAAATGGGAGTAGGATCAACTGACCTGACAGGTCCCAAAACCACAGCTAAGGAGATAAAGACTGAAGATACTCTGTCCTCAAAACAAACGAAGGGAATATTCAATTTTGCAGGGGGGTTATTTTCAGAGGGCCACAAACATAAGACCCAGCAGGTGAAGCACAGAAGGATAGTGGTTTCAGATGTTTCTAGGGTCTTTATTTTAACAGCAAAACTGAAAAACACAGGCATATACTGTAGATTATACACTTACAGTGAGGTTATGATAAAATAAAATAAAATATGCTCTGCTCTTGGAACAACAACAGTGGTCAACAGCTGACAGCTTTGCTAAAAAGGAAATTAATCTGCCACCATTTCGCTATGATTATCAGGTATGGGAATTAAGAACCGGTTCCACTTGAGAACCAGTTTCACATTGTCCGATTTATCTGAATCGTCAAGCTTATCAATTCCTTTCAACTGATGCCGGCATGTTTTTCTGACAGCGTGCATTGCAAAACAATGACGTCAAACTGCGCTTGTGCTGCTGGAACAACAACAACAACAAGAAGTCATGGTGGAGAGTAACAAGCTAGTTGTAATGTCTGTAAAATTATCATTTCATGTTAGGGTGGAAACACCAGAAATATGCTTTTCTGTGCAACATGGGCTTGAATTCCAGGAATGCCATGTCTTTGAAACCCTACGCATGGGTGCCACTGCTTGCCACCTCAGAAGCACGTTTGGTTATTACCAATGGTAAATATGTTATAATAACAGGGGACAAATCAACAAGGGAATCAATATAGAACTGGAAGATTTGATAATTGCACTGGTATCAATGCAATCTTATCACTTCCCATCCCTAATTAGTCATTTTTCCAAGAACAAACGCCAATTTACTTCTATGCAGCTTCTCAAATGAAAGGATTTTCTTTTTTGTCATATATGTATGTAAGACAAATATGTATGTATGGCTTTTAACTAACTGGCAGAATATTCAATGATGATTATAAACATTACTCGCAGCTCTACATTTAATCAACATTTCTTCTGCTGCTCATCTCATTTTCAGGTTGTAGCTGCGGGTTGTCAATACTAATTAAGCTGCCACTCAAAACTGTTTCCACTTTCTCAGCCAACAAAATGTGATTACAGAATTGGAGTTTATGCTATCAAACCCTAATCGTGTTTCTGTTTCTTGGCATGCTGTTACACATCAAAGCGGTATTAGAGCAAATTCTTCTGCATCATAGATCCAGACTGAAAAAGCACAGACTCTACAAGACTGCGGAGAAATGCTGAAGAACAACCGACCACAATTCTTGCTGTTAATTTAATTTTGTCAGAGTAAAAATCACTTTCTTGCCAAATAATAGATCTGTCACATTGTGCTGACACAAACTAATGAACTCCTGTTCACTTCAACCTCTCAGCTGCCTGATTAACACAGTTCTCAAGCTGACACGACTTTGGACTTTCACCTCTATAAAGCTACATATTGCTGACCTACATAAATGTAAGCCATCAGATTTTACTGGGATTTGATGGGATTCAAAGATCAGTTATGCAAGTTAAAACAGCCTTGATGGCCCAAGTAACTGTCTTTGACTCTGCAGTGCATTATTTCTGCTTCGGTCACAGGTTCAGAGAGTCCATTTCTTTATGTAAAAGTCATTGAGTGGGACTCTGAACTCTGCCTACAGATTGCTCTGAATACAGGTGTCAGTAAAATTGCTTTAAATGCCTTAATTAGTTTATTGTAACACAGTATGTCAGTGTGTGTCACAAAACTAGACACAGGCCAATTCCTCGTATGTTTAAAGTTGCTGACACAGCAAAATGTGAACTTCACAAAGAGTTTGGACAGAGCAAAGGTCCAGCTGGAAGTCAGAAAAAAATTGCTGTATCTGCACAGCGATGCCTTCAAAACAACGTTACAACTGACAGCTTGGTTTCACAGACACAGTGAACACTTGGGATTTTAAGTCTTATCTTCTGACAGCCGTTACGTGCACATGATTACATGCACATCAGTCAAATTAGTAAAAAAGTGCTCGAGCACACAGATAACCTGCATACACATTCAATACACGTGTGTGTGTGTGTGTGTGTGTGTGTGTGTGTGTGTGTGTGTGTCTCTGGACTGACCTCCAGCGCCGTCTCACATCTGTTGATGTCGTCAGTGGACTGGTTGAGTTTCTCCAGCTCCCCCTGGAAGAGAGGGAGCAACAGAGTGAGGAGGAGGAGGAGGAGAAAGGAATGTAATATAATATCTGGAGGTATAGGAGGAGGAATGAACAACATCTGGAATGAATCAAGAGTAACACAGCACCCTATGGAATTTGAAGATATTCATATTAAACTGAGGCCCAGTCTTAGGTTTACATTAGTGAAACTGTGAGATAAACACAGCACTAAATATAAAATATTAACTATAATATTCTATCTAGCAGTGTAGTTGCTAATTGCAATGCCCTCGCCTCACTCTCCTGTTCCAAGCTTGTAGGAGAAACTATGGCCACAAATCTCGTGAAAAACATGAATAGTGTTTCAACATGGCGGGCTTTCATTTCTGCCCATAGATCCTCCTAAACGTTGTCCTAAACTGTTAATCTGCCGATGTACAGTACAGACAGTTAGTGTCACACAGGTTACCTGAGGCTACATCTTGTTTAAATATGGCTTGATAAATCTGGGGGTCCTTGACACCAAAAAGCTGGAGAACCACTGTTTGAGATGACAATTTTGTTAACCAATTCATCTTTTTCCCTCCCTCATTTTTTACAGTCTATAATCGATACTGTCTGGTCCATTATATCAGCTATTCTCTGTTTGTTATGCAGTTAATGCTTGAGACTCATTTTAGCTCATTATTCTTTGTATTTTAGTGAAAGACTAAAGACTTTGCATGACTGAACTGGTTTAGTCACATTTGCATCAGATTAGAACTGTAAAGAATTCTGTTAGAAACAATATCAGATGTAAACTGAACAGGTAAAGTTGAATGTTTCTTATATTTGAAATATATAATATTGATATGATTGAGGAAAAGCAGAGGTAGCATCCTGCTGGGACTTTGTTCTCTGGTAGCTGGTGTGGAGACCACAACTGGCTGGACTACAATGAACCCGAATCGATGGAAACCAATAATCAATACTGTGGCTGTGAGGATTACCTGGATTCTGGGGTCCACCTCCTCGTCTTCATATTCGGTCTCCTCGTCCGACCTGTGCTCCTTCTCTGAATGCTCCATGTTGGAGGTGAAGGAGGACAGATGTCACACAACCGAACAAAGACAGACGTTACTACCGGACTCAGAGAGACCGCAGACGCATCTGTCTCAGCCGGTCACCACACGGTACACTGATGCTTTCCCCGCCTTAGTCCCCGAGCTTAATTAAGTTAAAATGTTTTAAAAGGAGGGCTTTTGGAAGAGGACCATCCTGGCTTGTATCCACCGTGGCCGAGCAGCTGCGTCTCTCCCCGCTCTGCTCTCCCTCCACACTGAGCCCGGTGCTGAAATGACCGGAGCTCTGCTTCAGACCGGGAACGCCCCCTTCTGTAAGCAGAGCAGTGTATGAGGGGTAATCAGTGCCAAAATAATAAAGTCGAGATTAAATTAAAAAATTACATTTTAACCCATTCAGGTCATATTGTGCAACAACATGTGCCAAAGAAATTACAAAAAATTACATTTCTTTGTATTCTTATATCAAAACCTAATTATTTTCTTCCAGTAAAACAACATGTGCTTAAGTAAGCTTAAAGCAATTATTTCAACCAATAATGATATCTATCCATCAATCTCTCTTTAATTTTAACACACTATAAATTGACATAAAGACTAAAAAGTATAAGTATTCAGATATTAGGAGATATTTCCCACATGTTCTTCTGCACAAGAAACAAATAAGTTACAGCAGTTGTTTCAGCTCTGCAGTGGCAGTATATGACAAATGTATATCATGCAGGAAATGAAAACTGGTAGGCCTATATCGGTTCATCTGATATATCGGCCAGCATTACCTCACTGACTATTTACTAACTTTATCACTGATGAAACTGGATCATATATTCCAATCTGATGTCCTCTGCATGCTCTGCCTCATCTGCTGTAGTTGTTGTTGGTGTGCAATGGAACCGGACTGAGACTGAACACAGACAGACAGACAGAGGCTTTAATATAAGATAAAGAAATTGACTAATGTTGTTGTTCCTGTATTGTTTTTTGTTGTTGTTTGTTTGTTTTTTAGAAAACATTGTTAGAAAAGTGTACAATATGGCTGAGGTGTGATCTAAAAGGCTTTAGAGGCCTTAGAGGGCACTTTATCATGTTTATCATGTTTAATTTACAGGCTTCCAAAAGGGCTCTTTTGCAGCAGTTAGGTTGGCACCAGATTTTTCTGATTATGCTCAGTTTTACATAAGTAACATTTTCAGAGCAGGACCTGTAACAGAGTATATTTACAGTGTGGTATTATGATCTACAGATTGCCATGCCATTTGTGGGCCCACACAGTCACGTAACACAGAGGATGACTTCCAATAACTTTGTTGATCCCCTGACTTTTTATTATATAATTATATTATTATTAAGTTTTAGTAAACAAGTGATGTACATTTTGGAAGTTTTATTTAACTACTGCTATTTCAGTGAATTGTGTATCATATTAATATTATTTGGTTCATTAAAAATCAATGAGTGGGCATCATTAATAAGTTTTACACTTTTACTTAAAATGGTCATTTTCATGAATATATTTCACAATAAATGTCTCAACTTATTTTCCAGTGTTCTATATCCTGATAAATAATGTCACTCTCACTGTGTGATAGGTCCTGCCCTTTAAACTGAAAGATGCTAATGTTGTCCTGCGTATTTGTGTCAACATGTACTGTGACACACATCTTTTCTCTTACTCAATAACAGATAACATTTTTGTTATTTGCCCTCAATACTGCCGCCACTGTTCTTAGAAGCACTGGTCAACGAAGCTGCACATAAAGATCATTTTATTAAGTTAGAAACTATACAGAGAAACCGCTCCTAATGTAATTATCCTGTAGTTAGATATGAAGCTTCACATACTGCACACAGTTCTGTGCTTTGAAGTAACAAAGAGTTTTTATTTAGCGCCATGCCTGATAAGCTAAATGACTAAAGAATTTGATTAGTTTATGAGTGTGTGGTGCATTTTCATCGAAACTATTTTTTGTCATCACAAACAACAATTCATTTTTGTCAAATTTAGATCTACATCTAGATGGCTTTTTATTGCCTCCTAATTTAAGCAGCAGCAAATGTTGTTAAGACAGTTTCCCAGAATAATTTGTAGTTAGACAAAAGCTTGTCTGTTGGCCTCAAAATGCTTATAGATGTAAGACTTTGCTCTTTCTTTGAACAGCAGACCAAATGCTTAGATATAGGCCTATTAAGTATATTTTTAAGTTTTTCTTCCACCTGTTAAACTCAAAAAGGCTATGGGACCCTGTAGAAGCTTTAGTGCCCCCTAGTGGGGATCCCGACCCCCTGGTTGGGAACCACTGCTTTTGTGCATCTTCAAGTCTGAAAGTCGTACAGCACCTTGGAACACAAACTCAAATGGAACACAAAACCTTCATATCACTCTCAAAATATTTCAGATATGTAGGACGACTGAGCGTTTCTACAGAGATAGATGCACACTTTCTTTCAACATACTGGCATCACCCATTACATCTTTTGTTTTCATTCCTCCTGTTCACCAGAGGAGAAAGAACTGAAAGCACCAAGATAAAAAAATAGGCCTGAGGTGACATGTTGCATAACTATGTGCCTGCTTACCTCAATGAGCAGCTGAGACAGAAACAATTTAGATACTTAAGGCACTAAGGAAGGAAGAGACAACCAGCCGAGAAAAAAAGGAAAAAAGAAATAACCTTAAGTGACTTTTCCAGCAGACTTGCCACAAGAGGATAAAGATGGAGGCATTTCATCATCATCAGGTGTTTTATAAGAAAGCAGGAAAGCTGCCTCTAGTCTAGATACAACTTTGCATAACCCAAACTGCCCCCATCTTCTTCCCCTATAATAAACAGAATGTAATAATACTGAAATATTCACCAAGCACATGGATTCACTGCAGCATAAAACATGGACACAAACGCAACACAAACTGCATCTACAGAGCAAATACAACAAAAAGTGCTATGCATCAAATTGAAACATGACACATCATAAAACACTAATATTTTAAAAAAAAAATTACCTGGTTTAAAAAAACTTTGTGAGTTCCTCAAGTTTACATGGATTCATCTAATCATTAGTCTAAAGGTCCAAACATTCTACAATTAAAAACATACTCATGTTGGGTATTAATTATTAATAATTTAATTTTTAAACATGTATATACATGGCTCTACTTGGAATAATAATTTAAATCTGATGTGTTCTTTTCACCCCAAAAATGTTCAATTATCTTGTTAAAAGCTTTGAAATGAAATCAAATAATGTGACCTATAAATTTTGATTTTTTTAGAACACACCCTGCAGTGAATAAACACTCTCATTTCAGAGATTCAAATCTGCTTTGTCAGCATTGCATGCTTGGATTTCAAATCGAACAGGTTACACAGCTAACATGGGAAAAGGCAGGTCAAACTGCTCTGTGGAACTAACAGCATTCAGAGTCATTGCTCCCCTGTGGTAATACCGCTGTGAAAGGGTGGATTACACCTACTTAAAAGGCCTCTTCTAGTAACACTGAAGGTCAAGATGTAGATATGCTGACATGTCACATTTTTAGAGACCTACTTTCCCCACTCTCTGCAGGGCTGCAACCTGATAGGCCTGCTGAAAAAGACCACCGACACCCTGCAGAACCTGAAGGATATCCAGAGTCACGTCAGCATGTTCTGGGTCTCCTCGGTGATTTGTCTGAATAACAGGATATGTCAATGTCATATGTCTTCTCACTGCTCCTAAACCTCGGTCACAACCCTGGCTTACTGACCACCGTGTGTGTGTGTGTGGGTGAGGGTGTCTGTCTATGGCTATTAGTTTACTGTCATCATGATATATTGCTACTCCAGACAGGAGGATCTGTCTTCAGAAAGTAAACTGGCGTTGATGTATGGAAAATATATTTGCTTTTCTCTACTGGGAACAAAATGAAGACTTGCATACATTTTTATTTTTAAATATATGAATAAAAAGTATAAGGGATTGGTATGACACAATTCAGATTGCATTTCATAAAGACTCCCTTTGTGATTTACCCTACCTACACTGTGTGGGAACTTTTTGCAAGGAAAAATAAAGAGCTGCACATCAGTTTTGCCATTCCATACATTTTTCTTTGTTCTGAATAAGGACAACTGAGGATTGCACCCAAGACAGATAGAAGACATTGGTAGTGGTTTGGTCGACTTGGTACTGGTTGGGTTTATTGAGTTAGGTGGATGAGGGTGAAAATGGGATGTGTTGTTTTTTGGAGGATGTAATTTGTGGCGAGTGGGTTATGGGAATAGTATTTATATTTTAGTGTATCTTGTTTTTTTTGAGTGTTTTATAGGTAGCGATCTCTTGAATATGAGGGGTTGGGTGAATCCATCCTTTGGGCCGGTTGCCTGGTTCCCATTGAAAGTTCTGGCGAGGTGCTGGGATCTGGGCCTTTGTGGTTCTTGACTTTTAGGTGTGCATCTCTGTAATTAAACCTGGGCACTTAATGGACGTCTCACCGTTTTTCTGCATAATTTTAATTTCACTTGCCTTCATGTTGCTTTGGAAGGGGAGGGTGAAGCGCAGGTGAGTTCTGCAATCTGCCAACTACGCTTGCTAGATGCCACTAAAGTTTGTAACGACTGGATTCCTTTATGTTGAATGAATTAAGGTTAATGTTACAGATATTGAAGTGAATTAGAGTGCGTGGATAAGTGGGGATGTGGGATTGTGGTAGTTGTTGATACGTTGAAGCCGTAATAATTGAGTTGAATACTGGGATACACAGCTGTGTTGTATGGATAGTTGGACTAGTGTGGTAGTTGCTGAATAAGTTATACACATTATTTATGCAAAATTTCCAACATTATTGGCTGAAATAATTCGTAGCCCGTGCCAGGTGTGGACAGGTTTTGGCGCGTACCGTGGTCAGCAGAATTTTCCTGATATGGCCGATCCTGAGGTATAGTATGGGGTTTTGGTTGGTGATAATTGAAAGAAACCATTGGAGGTGTGTTGTCTGATAGAGGGGAGCAGCGATTATTCACCCAGACAAAGTGTTGCCCTGTGTTGCCTTTTCGTGAATCTTGGCGCCAGTGGTACCTGGCACTCCTGCGCCACTATCTCCCACAGATGGAATTCATTATTTCTCAACCATGTATGTTCGCGTTGTTTATTACTATTTGTTGTCAATGCTAATGGAGATATTAAACTATTAGCTTTTTGGATCCTGCTCTTGGGCCTGGCGATTTGGGTGGGAGTAACTGTTTGGATAGTGTTTAGGTAGGTCAGGTCTATGAGATTGGCTATAAGCGCTTGCGATATGTATATCTCCAATGTGGACTGGCTAGACCCATATGGTTTTGTGATGTAGCAGGTCAGACAGTGGTCCAGATGTAATGGGGGCTGTTTATAATTTCTATGGTTAGGATGTTGCTTCCCGGCTAGGAGTGCACCTCAGTTCGTGAGTTTGGATAAGAGTGTTCAAGCTAAAGCCTTGGATAGGGGTGTTGAGGAAAGGGTTCCAATTTTGAGTATAGTGTTTTGGTAGGTTTAAGGAAGAATACACAGAGAATTCTCCCTCAAAGTTAGGAATTCCTTCAGTGTGTCATGCCAATTCAGGAGGTTTCATACTATTATGCCAGGCGAGGGTCCTGTCCTTCCCTCGTTTTCCCTAAAAATACCATATGCGGTGGAAGGGGGGAACAGACCCCGCTGAATTAAAAGCCGAGTAACGCGGTAGGAACTATCTGAATTGATAAATGCCAGGTGGTGCCGAGTCCTAAAAATCTGTCCCTTCTTTAATGGCTGTTTCAAGTGAAGGAGCGTGCCGC
>NW_023339807.1:25377619-25380090 GCF_004916995.1 Morone saxatilis | reverse complement strand
ATGGTGTCAATGTGTGTGAAAGGGTGAATGTGGCACGTAGTGTAAAAGCGCTTTGAGTGGTCGGAAGACTAGAAAGGCGCTATACAAGTACAGTTCCATTTACTTACATTTATCTAAAACATGACGTATCTTATTACAAAAACTTTTACATGGGGCACATTATTTAGACTCAATCCCACATACACTGTTCTGATGCCCCAAATACTCACTATAGCACCAAATGTGTAAAAATGCACAGCTGGAAATAGTTCCAACAAATGCACTATTTACTTCACTAAATAATGTAAATACAGTGCCCATGTATTAAAAAATGTAAATATATATGTGTGAGCTGTTTATAAAGATTTATATCTTAATTTGGAACCAATAGGTTTGGGACCACAGACAGGGTAGGGAACTAATACATAGTTGGGTCTGGAGTGTTCATTGGATTTGTCATCAAGAAAAATAAAGAATAACAACCTTATCCTTCCTGTGCATGATGTTACATAATAGCATGAAGGCAGAGGTACAGTACATGGTGGAGACCTTGATGCAAGGCTGGCCACCTGACCTCTCCGTCCCTGTGTCTTTAACTTCCTCTCTGCTTCCTGACGACAGGATGAGGAACTGGGATGTGCTGTTCTTTTCAGGGACAGCTCACGCACAGCAACCCAGGATGCAACAGTGCTCAAAACATTTATATTCCACATTTTAGTCTTTTAGCTAAACCTATCCTATCCTGCTATTGACATAAAGGGTTCAGACGTGGCTTTGTTGCTGCTCTTTTTAGATGCCTAAAATATTAAAACACCACCCTCTAGTGGTTACCAGTGGGTGGCACAACTCATTAATTGCAAAAAGTCCTCCAAGATTTAAGGGTTTAATTAAATTTTACTGACATTTTCAATGCATTTTGGTGAATAATCAATTTTAATGAATAAAAAAACATTAAAAATCACAGTATAGTTTGAGAATAAATTGATCATACTGAATTGGAATCCTGCAATTCAGTGGTATTGGCTTCAAAAGCACAAAAAGTAAATATTAACAGGCAACCTGCAGCTCTGGAGCCACATGCGACTGTTTAGCTCCTCTTCAGTGGCTCAGACAAAAAAAAGCAATTTTTTAACATTTTCCTTTCCATTTATCATTTTTTACATTCTCCATTTATAAAAACGTTTAACTATTTCACAATGAATAAAAAACAAAGTTTGAACATTTCAGCTACTAAAATGTGACATATGTTCTAACACAGGTGAAACTCAGAATTATGGACCCTGTACATAGGCAGTATCTTTTTGGGCCCTCCTCACATGATGGCCTTGTATAGTCACTCCCCCTTTTCACCCCTGAGTCCTGACCTGGCGCCTTTTTTACGATGTATTTTGCTGAACCTTAATAGCAAGCTGGTTGGTGCATTAAAATAAAGAAGTCATAGAAAATATGATAGAAAAGTAAAATCAACAATTAAAATAAAAGGTACATATACATTACACACATTACATATATTTGTTGGTGTGTATGATAGAAGAGAGACTGAGTGCATAGGCGTTCGGTCTAGACCTGCTCTATTTGAAAAGTGTCCCGAGATAACTTCTGTTATGAATTGGCGCTATACAAATAAAACTGAATTGAAATGAAGTGTTGTGTGAGTCTTATTGAAGGAAGTTGGTGTGCAGCTCCTTCTCACACATCCAATGGTTGTAGTTTTCACACGAGTCCTGGAACCAGTTATTCAATGACTGTTCGTAGAGGTCAACATATGCACAATCACAATAGTTCCAATACAGGCAATTGTTCCCCAAAAGTAGCGGACGATGCCTGTCATTACAAAACAACACAAACTAAGGTTAGTGGATTTGGTGAGGGTGGAACAGTGAAAGACAGTTATGGGTTGACTATTTTTTCAAGTCAAAAATAAACATTCCTTGTAGCATTTACTCTGCTGGAAATTCATTATAAGACTTTTGTTGAACTTTCCTTCCTTCTTATAGAATCCAAATGTCTTCCAAACTTTAGATTTGATGGTGCACTGTATCGTGTCAGCCTTGACGGACATGTTTGTTTATGACCTCGCATGCCACTCTGCACTAATGGTACCCTCACTACTCTATAGATGTAGTTGCGTCTGTAACATTAAAACCGAAGTCTGTATTGGTAAATCTTACCCTACCTGAAAGTCATCCCAAAGATATTGCTAGCTACTGTCATTGTGGTTATAGACCATAACTGATATATATATATCAGAGCGATTTTTAAAAAGATATATGTATAGTTATTGGTGTGGATGGCCTTTTAGTCAGCATCATCATTTTATTCATAAATATTTAAAACATTTTTTACCGCATTGGTTTTCCATCCACCCACGTCCATGTACACAACTGTGCATCTTGTTGACCTATCAGGCCTATCCACATCCTGGCATGACCTCCAAAAACACGGACAACATCCTATTGGGAAGGAAATGTAATAGAAATACGTTATCCAAT
>NW_023339807.1:25376111-25377596 GCF_004916995.1 Morone saxatilis | reverse complement strand
ACAGTATATTAGGTTTATATAAGACAAATCACAAATACCTCTTCAAAATTTTCATTGAAAATCACCAAATGAGCTCCTTTGCTCACACAGTCTTGTTTGGCCTCATGCCAGTTGCTTTTGCGAGAGGAAAGCCGGTAACATGAGTTCATGAATCTCAACCATCCCTGGGGACAGCTTGGGACATTATGTGCTGCTCAAAGGACAAATCAGGACAAGATGCGGCATTACAGAACAAGTCAGAACAGGACAAGATGTGACAGGACAAGACAGTTTAAGAACATGACAGAAAACAAAGTACAATACAGGACAGAACACAAAGCAAAGGAGTAGAGGACAAAACCAGTGAGGGTAAAAGACAGGGTAGAACCGCATGAGCAAGGACAGTTCAAGAGGAGGTCAAAGCAAAACAGAATATGAAAGGACAGACCAGGGTATGACAGCACAAGACAGAACATAAGATAAGACAGGGATGGAGAGGAGACAGGACATGAGGTAACAGAACAAGACAGGACTGGATAGAACAGAACAGCGCAATTCATACAGGGAACATAGTTCAAAGAAAAACAAGACAAGAAAGGACGGAACGGCACAGGACATAAAACAAGACAGGACCAGACAAGACAAAGATGACAGGTCAAGAGAGGCCAGTACAGAACAAGTATGACAAAAATAACGCACAATATATGAATTAATGAGGGTTTTGGTCAAAAAATAGGATAAAAAAAGAAACTCACTCAGCCATGTCTATTTCTGTCTGAAGGTCACTGACCCTCTTATTTAACCTCTTATTGTCTTTAATCAGATGCCTGTTCTCTTGGAGCAGTCGATATTTATCTCGATTCAGTCTGTCATTTTCTTTGAGCAGCATATCTCTCTCTAAAACCAGGTCTCTGTTGTCATCAGCTGAAATGATGGTGAAATTGGTAGTCGAGTTGTTGTTGGACCTGTTGGTGCACCCAGCTACAAGGAAGGGAAAATAAGGTTGTGGTTTCTGATGTTTCACATTTGAATGAGTTGTTCATTGTTTTGGAACCTATTTTCTTGAGTTAGAGTCTTGAGTTAGACCAGAAGATTGAACAACAGCCAGAAGATGATTAACTTAGCCTTGCATTGAGACTACCTAATCTGCTAGTTTACCACCACTGGCTGGTTTTTCGGCAGAACATTTTCGGTAGAAAATTTAATTTGTGGTCCTCTGTTTTTTAAGATTTCTTCAATATCGATGTAATTCAGTGATAGTTGTTAGTACATCCAATGGTACACAGCAAAAAATTAACTGTTAATAATTAATTTGGTAAACTTAATTTTCCTTTTCACTTTTAACATGCCATTTTCCAAAATACTTGATACTGAATAAACACTTATATTGATGTTCAAGCTCATATTCATACATTAAATCAAGCCCAAGTGTATTAGCTGCAAAGCTACGCTATCAAGTGCAACACACAAATAAATCATAGCCCATTACCTATCCTTGACTTTTGG
>NW_023339807.1:25368820-25376011 GCF_004916995.1 Morone saxatilis | reverse complement strand
AATGTTTTAAATATTTATGAATAAAACGATGATATTGACTAAAAGGCTGTCCACATCACAACTATAACCACAATGACAGTAGCTAGCAATATCATTGGGATGACTTTCAGGTAGGGTTTTAAAGATTTAACAATACAGACTTCGGTTTTAATGTTATAGATCCAACTACATCTTTAGAGTAGTGAGAGTACTATTAGCGCAGAGTGGCTTGCAAAGTCGGTACATATTTATATATATTATAAATAAATGCATATTTATTTTTGACTTAAATACATAGTCAACCCATAACTGTCTTTCACTGTTCCACCCTCACCAAATCCACTAACCTTAGTTTGTGTTGTTTTGTAATGACAGGCATTATCCTCTACTTTTTGGGATCAATTGCCTGTATTGGAACTATTGTGCTTGTGCATATGTTCACCTCTTTGGACAGCGATTTCATAACTGGTTCCAGGACTCGTGTGAAAACTACCACCACTGGATGTGTGAGAAGGAGCTGCACACCAACTTCCTTCAATAAGACTCACACAACAAACACCTATGCACTCACTCTCTCCTCTATCATACACACCAACAAATATATGTAATGTGTGTAATGTATATGTACCTTTTATTTGTTGTAATTGTTAATTTTACTTTACTATCATATTTTCTATGACTGCTTTATTTTAATGCACCTACCAGCTGGCTATTAAGGTTCAGCAAAATATATCGGAGAAAAGTGCCAGGTCAGGACTCGGGTGAAAAGGGGGACTGAATATACAAGGCCATCATGTGTGGAGGGTCCAGAATTCTGGGTTTCTCCTGTGTTAGAACTTATGTCACACATTTTAGCTGCTGAAATTTTAAAATTTTGTTTTTTATTCACTGTGTAATGACTTAACATTTTTATAAATGGAGAATGTAAAAAATGATAAATGAAAGGGAAAATGTTTTTAAAAAATTGCTTTTTTTGTCAGAGCCACTGAAGAGGAGCTAAACAGTCGCATGTGGCTCCAGAGCTGCAGTTAACACATCAGTTACATTTTGCATCAGCCTCATGATGCAGTGACTGAAAGTTGTATGTTGAGATCTTCATTTCTACTTACTACTTGCTGTAAATGTTAAGGATTTAAAAAACTGCATTTCATCAGATATTTTACTTATTAAAATTCATTTAATGGTAGCTTATTCTAAATATGGCGTCACACACATATGCACCCTCGACCTCTCCACACTTCCCTTGACGATTTCACATCCTGCAGTATTTAAAGCCCTTTCTTGTGTTTGTTGAAATTTTATTTTTAACCGTACTTCTTCTTTGTCTGTTATTTCTTTTAAACCTTTTTTGCAAAATTTCTCCTCTTTTGTTCCTATCTCGTGGTCCATGTTTATTTTTCTTATGTTTTATCATTTATTCTGGCTGAATGAATTTAATTATTTGGGTTATTGTCCTGTTACAAAGAATTAATTACTCCAGCAATCAATTTGAAAGAATTTATTTTAAAAAATGATCAAGATCTTTAGTAGCCACAGTCAAAACACAACATTACAGATTGAGGATTTATTTTCTTGTTTTTGTGCAAAATACAACTTTAAACAGTCAAACCTAACAACTTGATCACTTAAAAGACATTTCTTTAAACATGCTGTAATAAATAGGACACACAAACCATGGTATTATATTCAGCAGAAACATATTATAATAAAGAATACATTAAAAAAACAGTAAATAAAATTTATAATACATTGTGTGTGTATTGTATTTGTGTGTGTGACAGACACCAAGAATAGAGAATGAGATAAACAGAATGACTGATAACTCTGTGGCTGTGGAGTGTTACTCAGGTTTGATGGAGGTGGTGTATCACTTCAGCTCCTTCTGACACATAAAGTAATGTTGTCTGTCACAGGCATCACTGGCCAAGGTCACAAACTGGTTGTTTGCAGAATAGGCGCAAAGAAACCGGCCATCTGGTGGGTGGTGGTAGCTGGTAGGACTACAAAACATTTCACATAATCAATATCATCAATAATCTACATCAAATTTATGTGTTATGTGCACAGCACCTTGCTATGACTGGTTGTTACATCAAACATGTTTTAATAAAGCGCTGATGCAGAAACCGATCTTGTGAATATTAGATTAGTATTCATCAGGTGGCAATAATGAATACTAATGTATTTTGCTGGATGGGTAAATAAGTTTGCTAATATGTTTGACATGTGAAAAACATCATTTAAAGCCATCTGCATATTTTGTTCACCCAAAATTGGGCCAATAGCATTTACACACTGTCACTTAACTTCTGCCTCAGCTCAGTATGGATCCTAAGGAGCAGATTTTGCATGAGTACTGGCCCACAGACGGGTGAGAAAACTATTAAAAATATAAAAAGTTATGCATTTTGAGTGAACTATTCCTTATTTCTTATTCCATCCACTTGTGAAAATTGGACGACTATGGCATGCCTTCGCCATCCTAGGAAAATTAGTCGGTTTACAGAACATTACTGAATGATGCTCATCAGTGAGGATTTAGAAGTGGGTATACCCAATGTTGACTGAAAAATAAGTGGGTATACTCAGTAAACCTGCATATACCCTGCCCTTACACCACGTTTTACTACCAAAAGACAAAGAGAGCATCTCAAACCATTGTCTCTGTAACCCTGGAATACACTTAGGGATAAGTCTACCTGGTTCCATCCACCCATTTCCATGTCCATTTTTTACGGATTAGTCTGGCCTTCAAGCCGATCCACACGTCAGACCTTTCAGCAGTAAGGAGAACGATCTGTGGGGAGGGATTTGTGATTTTTGATATGCTTTCACAAAAAGTGCTCTAAAAGATAAGGTTGTGTTTATTTTTATTTATGTGTTGACACGGTCAACAAGTAAAAGTAGCTGAATGGATGCAGGAAAATGTAATAGAATTCATAAATACCTCTTCATTACTATCATTTAAAATCACCAGATGAGCTCCCTTTTTCTTACAGTTGTCTTTGGCTTGCCACCAGGTCTTTTTCACAGTAGACAGCCAGTAACAGCCGGACATGTACTGGCACCATCCCTTGGGACAGCTTCGGAGGTTTGATACTTCTACGAAACAAGACAGGACAAACAGAAACAAGGCACAACAAGACAGAAGAGAAGATGAGGCGGGACAAGAAAGAAACAACATGAGAAAAAAGGGCAGGAAAAAAATCGATGAACTACTTAACATTTAGAAAAAACACTAACCTGTTTGCTCATTCATCAGCATTTCCTTTTCAGTTATCAGTTTCTTTATGGAATTATCATATTCCCTGAGCTTGTCATTTAACACCTCAATCTTGCTGGTTAGGTTGTTGTTATCGACCTGTAACTCCTTTGCCAGTTGGTCTTTCTCTCGAAGCAGGGCTGACATCTTTGTGATGTTTGTAGAGTAGATGAGGTCAGAGTTGTTACAAAACCCAACTAGAAAGAAAAAAGAAGTCCTCTTTTTGGGTCAAAACAGGAAAAGTATCAGCAGTAAGAGAAAAAGACATTTACATCAGGGGAATCTAAATCAAGTCCAACTACAAACAGTTCTTATAGTCACAGTGTTTTAAATGGGTTTTCATTTGCTGTGCGGCTTTATTTTATGGAATCTGCAATACTCTGCTGCTGTATTTGGCTTTTGCTCTGCGATTTGGAAGGTGCAGGCTCATACTCACTTCCTTGGAGCCGGAGAGCAACATTGAGAGCTGACTGTGCATAGCAGGCCGAAGCTGACTCCAACAACCAAGAAGACTTTGGACAGTCCTATATGAAAACACACACACATACAGCATCTGCATGGTTATATTACCTCCTATAACTACTAATAGTTCAATAGAGAGTCTGTCCTGTAACCACAAGTTCGATATATGCACACTGATACAGCCTCATTTGTAAGCTAAGGACTCTCCAGAGCCTCAAAAAGACTCTAAATAGGTTAAATTTACTAATTTTATAGAAATGTATTTCAAAGTGCTTCAAGAAATTAATCCAAAAACACACATAACTAAATAAAAGCAAACACTGTTCAAACCTGATTGGTAATTTTCTCTTTTCTCCGAACTATTCATCCCTTCATCAGCTGTTGCATTGACGTAGTCTGCCATGTCTATTCTTTTGACAGTGACCCTGTTGAACCATCTGTTATATATAGTTATGTGCTGTCCTGTTATATATAGTTATGTGATTTTGTTACCTCTGAAATATGTTGCGCATGTTGAACCACCATGGATACACAGGAAGCAATGACTTGCATGTTTTCTGGCTAAAATGATCAGTCACTGATAATTCCAGGAAAAAGACGATTCATCAATGTCTTTGCTGATCACTGAAGTCACAGTTTATTATTGAAGGCGGTGCAAAGGTGTGACAGATGAAGTTGCTCAAAATGCCCAAAAACAGTGAACAAGCTAAAAGCCCATTCATATATTTTTCTTAGAAATTGGTCGACTCTGTTTTTCAGAGTGAGGAGTCATTTTGTTGAGGATTGTCCCTCCTTTAATTAGCCTGTGTGTTACTTACAGGACAATCTGGCAGATGATTCTGTTAGCTAAGTTAAAAGTTTAAGTAAAGTTCTGTCATAATAACATCATTAAAAAATGGAGTTGTTACAGGAGCACGATCATAGCGGTCCCATTCTAGCACATTGTTATCCCGGTAGCATAGCCAAGGAGTCTTCATTAGCCTGTTGGTGAATTAATTAATACGCAGATGATTTTCTATTGTTTTACGTTGTGTAACATATTGTGTGCAGGGATTTTGAACAGTCTGTGATTGGCTTGGCTGCATATTTCTGCGTGTTTAGTCATAAATCAACACAGATTTTTATGCATCTATCCCCAGATGAGTGAATATTTACCATTAAAAGAATACAGAATACAATTCCAGTGAAATTCTCATGTTGCTGAATCTGAAATTAGCCAGTTTTTTGGTTAGTAACAAATAAGCACTGTGTTTCTGTTAAGGTTTTTTTGGAATTGTTCTGCCGCAGTGATAAAACAACTAAAAGCAACATTTAATAAATAAAAGGTCTATGTTATGGTCATTTTTGCGTTGCTTTAAAGGTTTCACCTCTTTACCCACACTTTTTTATTTTCTGGCTATTGTATGGCAAAAATTGCAGCAATCTTCACAAATGCCCTTTAAAAACCACAGGGTGGCGACACATGTTTAAACTCATGTTTAATCTGAGGTCACTGTATTAGAAATAATCATTTTGAACTGCTCTAACAATAATGGACAATAATCACAAGCTCAAATTGTGCAGTAAAGCTTTGTGCATATACCCAAACAACTTTATTTTACTGTCAAGATCGAACAGATATCAAATAGGGCACCATTAATGGAAAACACGTACAAAATGATATCATATATATAAAATATATATAGTGAATTGGTGTAAAGGTGCAGCAGTCTCGAGTTTAGAACTATTTTACTGAAGTAAAACAAAGTGGTGGAGGAGACAGATACAGAATATATACATATATATGATATGTGATATTATCATATACTTTTTCTAACTTCTAAAGCTAAATATACACTTCAGGAAAATATAAATCAGGGTTCAAGTGCTTATACATACATACAGTTAATGCAGTTTTAGGACATGCTGCCTGACACCCCAAATTTCCTGGAAGAAAACTGTTCAGTGAAGCAATCAAGGCAAAAATGTTTTATTGTGCAATGTGTTTAGGTGCAAAACAAAACTCAACAATGAGAAAGATATCTATCACAGATAAAAGGAGTGTTAAGTTGCTAGTTTCTAGTGGTCAGAGGGAATGGAAACACTGGTGTATAACTGAGCACAGAGATACGTATCCTCCACCCACACAGCAGCAGACACATATCATGCAGATCGTGCACCTCAGTGAATGTGAAATTAGGAGTATACTTTCAGTTTGCCTCTGCAATTTTTAACCTGTGCTGTGGTCCTCGTGTTTATCTTTAATATAACCTTCCATAAGTGTTGGAGAATGACTTGGCTTACTCTACCTACAGTGCTGTTGTTGGTGAACTTGTGTGTGTCTTCTGCCCTGGACGGAGGTTAGTGAACAAGTTTCTTTCTTTGTTTTCTTGATACAAGATACTGTTATTGCTGGGAGAACGTCTCATGGGGTATTAATGGAAGACACAATTAACACTTTAGTCCTCATTATAGAGTAGAGTTGACCACGTACAGATAACACATTTAATCTATTTTGGTTTCCCTGGTTTGAAGGGAACTAATAGTGTAGTAGTGTAGTATATAAAAAGTATATAAAAGTTGTTGTTCTTCAGTTTTTCAATATGTGTAGTAATTAAACTTTCCTTACCAAGAGAACATTTTAAATATATATTTTTACATATTTGTTCAATACTTTTACTTCTAATCTCAATCTACATTCATAGGGTAAATGCATGCGCTTTAATGGATAAACTGTGTGCGATGCTCTACTGAAACATGTAGCCTAGAGTAGAGTTACAGGTGAAAATTACTTTTCTGCTTTGTTTCTGACAAATAAACAGGAAAACAAATAAGAAACAAAAGTATATTGAAGTTGAAAACGTTATTTTTTCTAGTTGTTATAAATTTAAATTAGCCCTACACATACAATTAAAATAAGAACACAATTCTATTTTAAAAATGTATTTTGTTTGGCTCAAAATAATTGCAAATGTCAAAGGTGCCCGCAAATGAGTGCAAATGGTTGATAAGAGAACAGGTTTGGGGCCTTAATTTGTTGATTTGTTGTGAACAACAAATATAATATAAAATGGTGATATAAAAGGCTGCTTTCAAGTTTGATGTTAGTAATGGAAATATTTTCAGAAATATTGTGCTTTCTTGTAGTATTTGAAGGCTGAGGTGGCCCTCTCGTGTGACAACAGCAGTGGCTCCAAGGCAATTTGAATTTTAGACCCCTGATTTAAGAAGTGAAACAAACAAAACAAGGAGAGAGAGCATAAAATATTGGACCAAAAATGTCTCTCCATTTACTGCTGTAAAAACCTGCTGGTTTTAGTAAAAAATCTCTGCAGCAATTAAAGTGATGTACAAGGTTCCAGTTTGTGCACAAACAAGAAATAACAACTGAGTTTAAAACTAAATGTTAAAGGAAGAAGACATCACAGTACAACCCTCTTTGTTAGACTGACCAGTGATGGGAAGTGCAGTGCGTACTACTTTAGCTCACACAACTCAGCAGTGTCTCC
>NW_023339807.1:25368493-25368720 GCF_004916995.1 Morone saxatilis | reverse complement strand
GGCAGCAAAGTGATTGTAACAGAGAGGACACATAATTCATACTAATGGTGAATTAAAGAGACGCTTAAAACAGCAGAGAAAGACGCACAATGACATGTCAGACCAGAAATGTGAACGTTACGTTACACCTGTACCAAGCATGCAGCTGTGTTAGCTACCTAATATGTACCTGTACATGTTAAATGGCCCAGAATCAGTATTTTATATAAACGATATGGCTTCTCGAT
>NW_023339807.1:25368226-25368442 GCF_004916995.1 Morone saxatilis | reverse complement strand
AAATTATAATTGATTAAAAGTCTAACATAGGTTAAACTAAATGTTTTCTAACGTCTGACCAGCTAATAAGACACATTCACATACTTTTGGGGTTTTGTAATGACAGATAAAGCTGAAGTTGGATGTTGTATTGCTCATGTCATGTTTTATTTCTATTATTATATGTTTTTCTAAGTAGGTTAGTCTGCTGAACCTGACACACTAACGTCACATAAA
>NW_023339807.1:25367291-25368220 GCF_004916995.1 Morone saxatilis | reverse complement strand
GTTAAACCAGTTCAAATGGATATCATGGATATAGCCAAGGCCACTCTAGGAAAAGAGAACCTTTGTTATGCCTTCTTCTGACCTAGTAAGAGTATAAGAGATTTGCAGCTACCCTAATTTGAAATAGTCCTCTCACATCCCAGCAGTAACCCCTGATGTAAAAGAAAATATTGTTTCTGTTGATCCTGACAGTATCATCAGTAGAGCGAACACTCAGAGAACGTAGAGAATAAAAAATGTGACATGACAATGGTGAAAATGCTGTTTCCCATAAGAACCAGTATGTTGGTACCTGGTAATCAAAAGATATTGGTGGGTAAATGATAAGTGAAGGGGGGACACCTGGTGGTAAAACACAGTATTTGGTTTACAAATAGCTTAAAGGCTGCTCTGCCCTCTTTATTATCTTCTTTCTCTATTTCCTGTACAGGTAGGTCTGCAGTTAGACTAGGTTTGGAGAACTCTCTCTCCTGTGGTGTTCTTTTTACAATGAGACAGTAAAGAAGGTAGATGACCTAATGGACAACAGGTTTGAACTGACTGCCTGACTGATTCCTTGATTCCTGTTTGTAATCAGCAATATGTAGGAGAAGGCCCTAGTAAAGTTTTTTTAGGGCAGTGATTCCCAAACTGCGGGGGGATAGAGCCACTGCAGGTGGGATGTGGACAACCAGAAGAAAAATATGGAGTTGAATGAATATGATTTATGTCGGTAAAGTAAACAGACAAGAATTTGCTGATACATGACAGTAGACACATGGAGTGCTGTGGTGGCTCTTTCTTTATTCAGTCACTCTGAGGATTACAATCATTACAACCTTCCGATGTATAGGACACAATTACAATATTATGGATATCATTTTGTATTGTAGTACATAGCTGTACACTATGTATGCACATATAGCTATATATATATGTATATGTATGTA
>NW_023339807.1:25366939-25367143 GCF_004916995.1 Morone saxatilis | reverse complement strand
GGCAGCAAGTGAACATTTTGTCATATAAAGTTGATGTGTTAGAATCAGAATCTTTATTTGTCATTGTCACAAGTACAACGAAATTGCTGTTAGAAGCAGGAAAAATGGGCAGCTTGAGGATTTGAGCAACTTTGACAAGGGCCAAATTGACAAGGGTTCCTACAGACAAGCTACTGTAGCTCAAACTGCTGAAACAGTTAATGC
>NW_023339807.1:25365632-25366904 GCF_004916995.1 Morone saxatilis | reverse complement strand
GTCAGAACACACAGTGCATCACTGTTTGTTGGTATGGGACTGCAGAACATTATGACCACCAGGGTGCCTAGATTGGCTTAATATCATGGCTGATTGGTGTATAACAGCAATACTCTAACTTCACCTATCTAGCTTTGTCCTACGACATTCCACAAAATATCCGTATTTTTACTGAACTACAGAATCTTCAGTATTTCTACTGAACTCTCTCAGTAGAGTGAGCCTCTGAAACCCAAATTGAACCTAAATCCGATTCACATGATCAATGAGTCCATCAGCTACCCATCTCTCAGCAACCTTTATTTTGCTAATTCAGTTGGGTCAACTGGTTTTAATATAGGAACCACTATAGCAGATCAATTTTTATAACATTGTGAAGGTTATGTAATAAACCTTCTCATTTAGCTTCAAACACTAGTGCTGTTTGTGAACTGCTTTTAGACTATCTGTTCTCATATGGCTGTCTGTCATATTTTGATAGGAATCTATGGCCATACAGATATTTCTATCATCATTTCTTTGACAACACACAGTAACTCTGGAATAAGCACCCACAGCACAGTGGGAGAAACACAAGAGCTTTATCTAAATGTGTACAATACAAAACTCTATAAATGAAAGTGGTGCATATCGCCTGTATCACACCGTGTAGATCAAAGGAAATGGACCATGCTCTTTCACATTTGTGCTGGCCTGTAGTGGCTGTTGAGTGGAAGGAACACTAATGCACCTGTTGGGGTTTTGCCATCCAGTAAGGATTTTTTGGAATAAGGTCATTTTTAGTCTGCCTCTAAGGTACAAAGGTAGAAAATATACAGTCAATGCGTATGCTTCATATCATTGCATTACCTTGTCCAGTTAAACACATTATTATGATAAATAGGAATGTACATTAACCAACATACCCCCATACATATATAATGTCAGTTGTTTGCCCCTTGTCAAATAAAAAAAACTGTCAGTAATTTAAAGGGCAAATAATCAGTTCATTGTGTTGAAGAGAATACTTGTCCTACTTCATAGAGGCCTGTGCAATGGAGCAGAAAGACATTTAAAAAAGACAACATTAAAAAACAGAACTATACACAACACACTGCAGATTACGTTTGCACATGGATGGATAAATGTTGGGGTTTTATAACTGTTAGCCATCTTTATCAAATTGCTTTCCTGGAATAAATCCATTTTAATAACTGTTGTCTACTGGAGCTCACACAACTCAGCTGTAGATCCAAGATAATGAACACCAAGTCCAGCATAGAGCGGCTGAGT
>NW_023339807.1:25351023-25365525 GCF_004916995.1 Morone saxatilis | reverse complement strand
TGGTATTGAAGTTCTGATTTTGTTATGTTTTGAATGATAATTACCATTAAAGGAACACTCCAATGCCCAAGACTTGTCACTGTTTCCAAATTCACTATCACCTCCTGTTCTGCTTATATCCTTGTATGTGACTGCTACTGAAACTCCGCCGCCAACTTCACTCCACCTCCCAGAACAACTCTGGTCAGACTTCCTTTACTCAGAACTGAAACATGTTCCGGTGAATCTGTCTGGGTTACAGGAATATAAACTGAAATGCTTCCATATTTGTTGCTTCTGTTCCCTTCAGATAATAACACCTCTGTGTTTGCTGTGTTTAAATCCAATATGATTTTTTGTGAAAATTGCAAGAACTCAGCCCTGGTCTTTGGCTCTGCTCGTGGCAGTAAAACATCCGGTCCAGTCTTTGTAAGTGAGGTTCTGGTCGCTACATCACGAAGAACGTCCTGTAGTTTATCTCTGAGCTCTGACACAGCCGCTGTCACATCCTCAAAGTACCTCAGAGGACGGATATTGATGCTTGGTGAGTCTGTAGATTTAGTAAGATCTGACATTGAGGGGTAGTTATGGAGTAACTGGATGTGGTCCTTTGTCTGTGAGAGCTGCTCCAGTTCAGCCTCTTTCCTCTTCAGATCAGCAATCTCCTGCTGCAACTTCTCCTGAAGCTCTTTGACTCGACTCACTTCAGTTTCCTGCTGGGATCTGACCTGCTGCTTCATGACAGAGCTTCTTTTCCTGATACTACTGACCAATTCCTTAAAGATCTTCTCACTGTCCTCCACTGCTTTATCAGCAGAGCGATTGATAGCCTCCACCTCCTGTTGAAGCATCCCTTCACATCTTTTCTCTGTCCTGGTTCCTCTGCTGGATGTTTTGTCGACTCACTCGAGTATCTCTGCCCCTCAGTCTTTTCTTGCTGGCCAGCTGAGACTGTGTACGTGGCCATTTATGTTCAGCAGAGATAACAGATACACTGCTGATCAGTACGGCAGAACATCTTCATCACCTCATCATGACGAGAGCAGATGTTCTCCTGGAGCTTCTTGGAGGGGTCCACCAGCTTGTGTTTTTTAAAGGCAGGGGATTCAAAGTGAGGCTGGAGGTGTTTCTCACAGTAAGAAACCAGACAGACCAGACAGGACTTGAGGGCTTTCAGTTTTCTCCCAGTGCAGAAATCACAGGCCACATCTTCAGGTCCAGCATAGCAGTGATCAGCAGGAGCAGCTTGAAGTCCAGTCTTCTTCAGTTCCTCCACTAAATCAGCAAACATGGTGCTTTTCACCAGGACAGGCCTCGGTGTGAAGAACTGTTTGCAGTGAGGGCAGCTGTAGATATTCTTTGGATCTTCTTCATCCCAGCGGTTTTTAATACAGCTCATGCAGTAGCTGTGTCCACAGGGAATAGTCACTGGATCCTTCAGTAGATCCAGACAGATGGAACAGCAAAGTTTCTCCTGGTCTAGCTGCAGTGCCATTTCACCTCTCAATAAAACGTGAATGTAAAATGCAATGTGAATATTAAACAGACTCTCTGAGAGGGAAGAGGGAGTGGTGGTCAGGTTTTGCTACATTCCAGTAAGAGGAGTGGTTTCAAAGGCGTTCCATGTTCCATGTTTACTCAGTGGTTTACAATGGAGCCTCAGTTGAATAGGGAAGTTGATCGAAACCAAATCAGTAGCAGTAGCCTGTAGTCCATTTTCACAACTGGAAGGCAAAACTTGCACTGTACTGTGATGCTGTTCCCTTTTCTGCTTTAAAGACAAAATAATGGTAAAATTTCCACCCAGTGAAAGAATATTGTTTCATTGGAGGCCTTGACACTGAATTTGCAGCAGTAAGATTAGCTATGGTTTCACTCCAGACCAGAGTGGTGATGAGTCTCATGAAGTGTTATAACATGCATGCTGCACCGAATGTCATTATTTATTTTAAAATGTATTTTAAAATTATATTCCTGCAAAAAAACTGTGAACTGTTACCTTTTTTGTAAGTTACATGTAATCCGTTACTCTCCAAGTCTGTACATATTAAACATACAAGATTTAATGAGTTAATTAGTAACCTTTAGAGGTGCTGGTAGTTGTATTTTGCTACCTTTGGACTGAGCTAAGCTAAGATAACTGGCTACTGGCTGTAAACATATATTTACCGGTCAGATATGAGACTGGTATCAATCTTCTCATGTAACTCTTGGCAAGAAAGTGAAAATGTTGAACAATTTCTCTAAACTATTTAAAGTAAAACAATGACTGTAAGACTAAAACAAGGTGGAAACTGTCTAGTAACAGTTCTTTCTTTCACATTGTTTTCTTTTGTGCTCTAGGGAATGACACCATACAGGTCTTTTACAAACAAAAAACCCTCACTCTTGCCAGAGGCTCATCGGTCAAACTATCATGTGAGGCACATTATGACTTCAATAAATGCGGCCTGCTGAAGGTTGTTTGGTGTAAGCAAGGTGCCGAGCTGACAGACCCCAGCAAGTACTTCACCACAGTAAACGAGACAATCTCTGATGAAAACGAGACATACAGACGCAGACAGGTTGTGACAGAGATTCTGGACCTGACACCAAAGGACAACGGTGAATTTCAATGCAAGGCCTCATGTGACAGTGACACAGCAATGGGACATTTCATCTGGATCACTGTCAAAGGTATTGTGGTGATCAAGAAGGGAAAATTAAATTAACTCCCATTATTGTAAATTAGTATATTTTTTTCTTGCCTTTCTTTGAACTTACTTTAAGTATACTGCCTTGACTCATGAACAGTTTTGTGGGATTTACAAAAGCAATGCATCTGAAACAGGGCATCAAACCACAGAAATATATATATATATATATATATATACAATTTTAAGCCAGCCCTGTTGTCCACTTTGGTACACAATATCTGAAAAAGTAGAGAGCAGATTGCCATGACACTTTATACACACATCTATGGTCCCCTGAGGATAAAATAAAAAAATAACTATTTTCTTTGTCGTGCCTGCAGCATTTATATTACCTTCTTGGTTACTTCTCTCAGTGGGAAAGAGGCCATTTTATACTGATGATGCATACTGATGCCTGTTCTGCTCTGTTATGTTCTCTTGCAGACTGATCATCTGACCGAGTCGGCTCCTTTCACAAAGGATTAAAATGGATTAAAAGAAAGATGATTGCACCAGGCTACATTCTCCAAAAGCATCTTGAGAAAAATATTTGCTGTATTCTAAGTGAATAGAATAAATTGAACATCATTTTTCATCATCTGTTGTAACTGCTTTAATGGCCTTTGGTAAGCAGATTCAATTTCTACAATATGACCTTGATTTTACAGGTGAAACACTGTCAAACCATGACAGCAAAAGACTGAAGACTCCAAATAGGTTATATACAGTTTCTGTAACATTACAGTCTTATCTCATGGCAAAAACTTTTTTATACAGAATTCATATGGTATTTTCATGTGGCAAAATCACTTGTTGGTAAAAAATTATATTTATAAGGTAAAATATGGAATAAAACTTTAACTGTAAAATCAACAATACTAATATCCTTTTGCCTTAATAGTATAAAAGTTCTATCGTATTTATTACAATAAAGTTCTGGCAACCACAGCTGTCAGTTTTTGCTTTTTCTTACAATGTAGATGTTAGTTGGTGACTTTTGGGCATATAAAAACCCACTCAGTACCAGTTATTTAAGATCATCTTCATCATATTTAGATAGGGAAGAAAAAAGAAATAGTCTACAAATAATTTCATATTGATAATAGAGGTTAAATAGGTTTGTTAGAACATGAAATCCTATTTGCATATGTTTATGTCATGTAGGTACATTGAGAGTGATGATATGACAATATATATACAGCATATTGTGAAACAATATAAATTTGTCAACCACATTGCCGTGTACATATTAGGTTGAATTGCATGGTAAATATTGTATTTTTGATTTTTCAGTGAATGCAATGAATTACTTTGCATTGTCAGGATTAATTGATTTTGCAGAAATGTATATTATAATTCATACAGGATTTGATCCATATTGTCCACCCCGAATTTACCTCGGGACAAAGACAGAATTGCCAAAATGATTTAGTGCTGTGCCCAAAGTCAACATAAAACAATACTTAAAATACAATTGCCATGGCGATGGACAGTTGATTGTTTTGGGGAACAAAGCCCACAGCTCAAAAACCAGTGAACTCAAAGCTGACTGTGTTATGATATGAAGAGCCACACCAACTGCAACTTGTTTGTTGCACTCTGCAGTCAGCTTTCAAACGGTTTCCTTCTCACTGTGTTTATTTTCAGAGGCGTGCAATCCCAACTACATTAGACAAAGCCACATCTGTTAAAGTAACAACAGCAAGAATAGGCCTACACTATATGGCGATTGGCAGTTTATATAATGCTGATAATCCTCACAAAGCATGGCACTTCCTACTTTATTAGAATCAGTTGCTGTATTTATTTTGAGATCTGGTTGGATATCATGCCTGTTACTTGCTATTTTCTGTACAAAATAACTGAATTCAGCATACAAGCACGGATTGCAGCTGTTAAAAAGCCATGATAACTGAGATTGTAGCTGCATTGCTCTGTCATACTCATACAGAATAAACTTGCAGATGTGACTCCATTTTAATATACAACTGTTCATCATACTAATGGAGAGCTGAAGACGCCAAACCACAGGACAGGAAACTGCATCGGTTTCGAAATCAAATCGTGTTTAAAGTACACAGTAAAGAGGAACACCATACGTCACGTATTACTGTTGGTCATAGGTTGTGTTTTTTTTGTGTTAAATGGAATTTGGGTTGATAAACATTGTGACCCTGCTCTTACAAAAGTTTGCAGATTTCCAGGTAGGGAGGTAACAGAAAAAGTCACGTTTGTTAATAGAATAATCATTTTTTAGACCGACATCCATCCCATCCATAGCAGCATGTCTGTCCACCACTTTGGTCCTGAAATTATCTCAACATCTGCTCAATGGATTCACAAAATTTGGTTCAGATTTAAATTTTTGCACATCCTGCACAAACAACTACATCTATAAAACAAAGAATTAAAGAATGGATTGGATTTATCAATGTTAACGTGCAGGACAATGAAAAAAGAGGCAAAAATATTAAATGCCTTAAAGAGAAATTTAGTTTCCTGTGCTCTGAGATCATTATCAGATCAGATATATGCTGAAATGTACAACTACACCAAAGAAGAAAATAGACCAACTTGATGTGCACTGTGTGTTGCTGAGATTTTTCTTGTGCTTGTTGGTGGTTAATTCTGGAGATTTGTGCATAAATAACAACAGTAATTGTTAAATGACTGATGAAAGGATTACTGGTATTATCTACTTTTTCCACAATACTAAGAAACACATTTCCCTTTAATATAGCATATAAATGCAGCTTTACAGCACACAGTAGATGTTACTGATAAATGAGACCACGGAGGTTTCTCTATGTGCTACTTTCAGACCTTTTATCCCTGTGCGCCCCAAACGCTAACAGCGGGGGACGTGCGCACTGAACAGGAAGCCATATGTAGAGCATGGTGCAAGATGCTCGGCACAGCGCTTCAACCGATTCACACCACAGTTGTGTCATTTAACAGTGCCATGTACTTAGTGCTATAAACCTATATTCTACGTGCTTTATTACAGGTCGATATTAGTGTGTTGTTAAAAAGTAAATAATGCTAAATAGGCTAGATGATCTTAAAATATCAATTTTGTGCAATCTCATTTTCTAATCAGCAGAGGATCCTTGTAGGATTTTGTGTAGAAACCTTTGCTGGTTGGGGTTTGTGCTTCAAAGGAAAAATTAAAAATGTGAACTTTTAGATGTGATCAGCCTTGTATTGTTGTCAAATCCTGTGCTTCATGCGGGACCCTGCTGATGGATGTTTGTGGCAAGACTTTTTTTGCTTTCATTCTCAAGCATTTAGAACATCGTATATCCAGTGGATGTCTCTTCCAAGAAAGTAAACTTTGTGCCAGTGTGAAGCAAAACATTTGAGAAAGCACTGGCAGTCACAAAGCCAGTGAAACTGGAAAGTTTCAGACTCTGATAATACAGACACTAATAATACAGAAGTTTATAAATAGCCATCCTGACTCATGGATGGTGACACACTGACAACAGGACATCTAATATGGATGAGTTTTTGCATTGACTGTCTAACCAGAGCTTTATGCTATATGCAATCTGAAACCAGTGACAGTCACTTTTGGTGGGTGGAGGTTATTTTGGTTCCTCTACACTTTAACTTGTCAACAACGCACTCCTCTGGACGACTTGTGTATTGTTAAACCGGATCTTACATCTAGGGACTGTGTCATCTGTAATGAATAAATTACACTCTAATCCAGTAACGCTCTTGCTAATATATGTGAAATATTATCAGCCGATAATTAACAATGAACCACAACATGGAGTAACATTGCTTGTCTTGAATGTCTTCTTTGGACAACGAGGAAGTCTGATATTTTGATATACAGTGAAATTGCACAATGTGGTCGTGTCCTTGTATCCAAGTCCATTAACAATATAACCACAATGCCTCCTATTGATTCTGGTTGGGGAAATGTTTTGCCTACCCCTCTATCTGTTTCTATACAGTAAACAATCACATTAAGAGATGAATGCTAAAATAATTGTCTATTTAAAAAGCACAATGTGTAATTTCTGTTTGTCAAAGAAGACGACCAGCAGCAGAAAGTATCAGAATGTAAGACAGTGAGCAATTTCTCCTGAACAAGTTTAGACTAAGAGTGAAATGACACAATTGCAACAAATCTTTTTAATATAGACAGGCTAAAACGGTGAAAAACATTAAAAGGAATTTATACAAAATTAAAAACTCACCACATTCAAAAATGATCTCTTGAACTTAATATCAGGGGAAATTATACTGGAGGTAATCATAATACTGGCTTGCTCACAGGAGAAATATGTCTGAGGGCTCACAGAGAAGCCAAGAAATGTCTCATGTTGATGTTAAAAGCTGATTAAGTTTAAATTAATCTGAGCCACTAAAATCCAGCTGAGGGCTTTGCTGAACAATCGTATCCCTGTTGGCATTTTTGTGCTTCATAGTTCCACATATTTCCAAGAACTGTCTCCGTCTGTTGGCGGAGGAGCAGCTTCAATGTGTCAGTGAGCCAAAGGGCAAGAGACAGCAGCTGATTATTGGGAGGGGGCATTATTAATCTTACCCCCCTGCACCTCCCTCATGTTCCAGAGGATTCAAACCAGCAGCGTGTAGGCCACAAGCTCTCTTCGGTAACATTTAGACTACCGATTCCACCAAAGAATATAATCATTTCTCAGTCTTTAGTTTTCTCTGCTACCTTTGGAGATTCATAAGGTGGCAGACGCAGGCGGAATGACATTAGGAGCTCTGTGGTCGCCCGGGCTTGGTGAATTTACTCTGCAGGAACACTCTGGGAACACAAAGCCCCTCCTTCTTGTTGACCGTCTCTCTCAGGACGTAGTCGTTAGAAACAGACTGGAGGCCCGTGTCCTCAAACAGCTCAGCCAGGAACTCTGAAAGGAGACGAAAAGAGCAAACTGCGACTTTAGAGCGAGGGACCGAGGCAAAATGAAGGTTGAGTTTTTTTCTGTTGTGTCATGAAAAAGTCAAGAAATATTAATAGAGCCTGACTCTTGTTTGTCTGCATCCTTCCCATGTTGCAGTTCCTGTACAAACAGCTGTATAAGTCACAATTGAAATGTTGAATAACTAAATCAAGAATTTGCGGGTAGCTGTCTTACTTACTGCTAGTTGTAAGCTCAGCACTTATGTTTGGAAAACAGACCAACAAGCATTGAAATCAAAAATGGTTACTGTAGTTGAAAAACACACTGAGGAGTCTGGAAACATTTTAGCTGCCTTTGTTATGGACAGTGGAGGAGGACGCTCTACAAAATGTCTACTACAAAAAGATGTATATTAGAAAGTAAGGGGTCTGTAAAGGATACAGTATCCATCCATCCATCCATCTAGCTATAGTATTTATGTATCAGTCTATCTACCTTTCCATCTATCTATCTATCTATCTATCTATCTATCTATCTTCAGTCTCAAAGACACAAACCTAAAAACAACTTCCCTGAAGTCACTTACTGACCTTTAGAGAAGAAGTAGGACCTTGTGCCGTCTTGGCGGACGTAGAAGTTCTCCCCCAGCTTGCTGCCGGCTTTAAATCGGAGCATGGCGTGGTCGTTCAGGCCGTAGTCCCTGAACAGGACGATGCCTCCAGGCTTCAGCACCTTAAAGCCACAAGGACATTCATTACATTACATCACATTACACTGTCCGAACCAGCTTGTATTAGGGAGTTACCACCAGACACATGCTGGTAAGTAACTGCCTCGAACCTTAGCAGCCACATTAAAAAAACATCAATCTTTTGTGCCATTTGTTTGTACACAAGTTAAAAAGAATTGATCTGTGTCTGCTCTCACCCTGCTGATGTTCTGCAAAGCCAGCTTCATCTTGTCAGGGTGGATGGCCGACAGGACGAAGATGAGAGTGATGACGTCCACGCTGCCCTCGGGCACATTTTCCCTCAGATCATCTTTAGTTAAATCACACTGGAAGGCACAGCAGCGCTCAGGGCAGTACAGAGGGTTTTGCTGTACACAAAAAGCAGATAAAGTAGTTTTATTTGTATCACTATTATTATGTCATCACTGGGAGGAGATCTGCTGACCTGATTCTGTTTTGCCTTCACTTGAAAACTGTCCTGTACACCCAGTTTTTCCACTGTTATGAGCTACTGCAGCAGCTGAGCTCAGCCATAATCTTTTAGAAAGGAGGAGGCGTGTGACCAATTACAAGTGATAAAATATCTTCCTATATGTTTCCTAAAGGAGCCCTTCAGGAGAGTGTTAAGCCATCAAATCCTCCAGCAGAACTGTTCAGCAGCCAACAGTAGAAGACCGAGTTTGTACTGGCAGTAAAAACAGAAACAGATGATTCACAGGTCTGTGTATTAGATATCGTACTTTGACAAATTCAACAGCTCGTGGTGAGAAGTCACAGGCGTAAACAAAGATGTTGAGGTCCTCCTCCAGCAGAGGGAAGATGCAGTTTCCTACACCGCAGCCCGCCTCCAGCAGCACCAGCCTCTGGGACTCAAACTGCAAACCAAACAGCACAAAGACAGAACTATTTCATATCCACAAATATCTGCTCATCCCTTTATTCACATGTAATCCTGCACAGATTTAAATGACATTTTGATGTTTTTAGTGTAATTTCTTTTGCTGCATTTAAAAAGGAGAAAGTTGAGAAAGGCATTTTGTAACTGGATCATCATTTATTCACAAAAATCACAGCAGTAGGTGTAAAATGTTAATGTAAGGATTTACATTTATGGATTATCTAGATGCTAAAACTTTCCAATTTTAAAATGTCTCATTTTATGTTCTATCAAACAAAGTAATTTTTGTTTTTTTATGAATAAAACATTTAAAAAAAAACATGTTTGAGGCTATTTTAAACCCACATAGAAGTTATACAACTCATTAATCAAGCACATGTAATACTAACATGACTACAAGTAGGGTTGAAGAGGACAAAATGTAATAATATGTGGCCTGTTGGGATGTAACTTGTGTTGGGAGTGCTGCCCTCTCACCTCTCTGCAAGCCTTGAGCTCTTCAAACTCTCTGGTGGTCCAGTGTCTGTCCTTGAAGAAGTTTGTTGTGTTTCTTTTGTAAAACAAGTCCCAGTTTTTCTGAGCTTCTTTCTCCAACTTCATCTGTTTGAAGCCGGACACCAGAGCCCGCTCCCCGCCGACTCTCTCCTGCTCCTCCTGGGTTAAAACTCTGGAGACACACTCGTCTTTCGACCCCACTTCTTCTTCAGTAGGTGTCATTTTAATATCACCAGGGAAACTTTCATCTTCTGACAGTGCCATGAGGCTGTTAGAAAGCTTCGTTTTATTACGCGTCCTCTCGGTTTTGCAGACGTTATTAATCGTAAATGTGTGGGAAAGCAAACATTTCAGCAAACCTTACAGCAACTTGAGTTATTTAGATTATAAATAACGCTAAAACTAACTTATTGTTTTAAAAATTTTGCACCTTAGTTACATTTTCCACATTTGACGCCCATGTTGTCCGTCATTTAAATCTTTCCGGGTAGCATTCACAATTTAATTCAGTTTCTTACTGTGGCGTTAATAAAACCATCGCTAGTTACTTACTGAATAAAAAATAGTGTAATAACGATTTATTTGTTTTCAGCTTTATATATTTAATCGAGAAAAAAAAAAAAAATAGAGTTGCTATGGTGATTTGTTCTTCGGCGACATTTGCCAGCCGCACCCAAAGCGGAAGAGGAGTGACGACAGGGAATGTTGTGCTAACGGTTAGCCACAGCAGGCTAACTTTGTCTTTTAGTTGATTTCTTATTTCCCCAAATCTCCGGGAAAGTCGCCAGATGCAGCTCGGCTCTGTGGAATATCCCTTCAGTTAAGCTCGAGAAGAAACGGAGACATGAACGGGAGCACGAACCCGCTGCTGGACAAAGAGGAGCATGTTTTGAAGCTCGGAGAAAGCTTCGAGAAGAGGCCAAAATCTTCCTTTCACACCATCAGATGTGAGTGAGAATAAAGGAGAATAAAGGAGAATAAAGGAGAATAAAGGAGACTTCAAGTGTTGAATGAGAAGTTTGTGCCTCAGAGTGTAAACTGAGCTGCTGTCCTCTTACACAACAGCCAGTTATGTGGAGAAGTAAATTAAGTTGTTTGCATAGTTAAAATATCTTTAGTATATATAGATATATATATATTAGTTTTGTGAAAACTCAGGTTTTAGATAAGTGTGAATATTACTATATATGTTACTATATATTACTTGTATGATTATGTACTGTATTTGTCTTCCTTTATGGAAAAAAATATAAATAAAGGTTAGTAAACTAAATATTATGATGAAATAGAAGTTAGTTTTGTACATTTCTGTGAGGTCTTTAGAGAATAAGACTTTTTTTTTTGCACTTGAAATATTTAAATAAACTCTAAGAAGTTGGTCCAGAGTTGAGTTTGTAAGTGGATGAAACCATAGCTGTGATAAAAACCATGAAACCAAGAGCTCCGTGTACAATATCGTTGTATATTATATTACAATATTGTATTATTGTAAGTAAAAATGTGCATTTTGGCTCTTTTTGAGAATCTTTTACTCTCATTTACTTGTGACAAGCTCGCCTTGTGTCTTTACTAACTGTTAATAATTAATATTGATAACAGCTGCTGTGTGTACTTTCTTTTCCTCACTGTGATTGAGCGTGACAAGGATGTGTGTTACTCTCTCTGCGACTCGTTTATTATTGTCTTCACCGTCCATAATCTCAACTGACATTGAGCTGCAACAGTTAGTCGATTCATGGTCGATTGCCAGCTCTATTGATTATAGATTCATTGTTTTGAGTCAAAAAAAGACCAAATTCTCTGATTTCAGTTACTCAAATGTGAATATTTTGTGTTTTCTTGAGTCCTCTATCACAGTAAACTGAATATCTTTGGGTTGTGGACACAACAAGACATTTGAGGACGTCACCTTGGGCTGTGGGAAACGGTGAACTACATTTTTCACCATTTTCTGACATTTTATGGAACAAACAACTAATTGATTAATTGATAAAATGATCAACAGATTAACCAATAATGCCAATAATCATTAGTCGCAGCCCTATTGTGCAGTGAAGCAGAGTTACGATCACTTTGCACTACAGCGCCAGTAATGGAAGTAAGATAAACTGATTGGCGTGCAGAAGGTGACGGAAGAGATTGCGTTACAGAAATGTCAGATATGTTTATAAACAGTGTTACTATTCCATTGTTTGTCCGTCTGTTTATTGTTCAACTGTGTGTTTTCTGTACATATCATGGTCACAAGTCTTACAAACAACAAACACATTTAAGGAACCAGAAATGTTGTAAAAAAAAAAAGTATCTTTTATTTTAAAGAAGAAAAAGGCTTTTTCATTATGATCAGATTTTTTTAACTTTCAAATATAAATAGCAGCCATAAAAATCCATTATCTGTCAGGCCCTACGCTGCACACACAGTCTGACAGCAGTTATAATACATATACAGTTATATAACTTGTATAACACAAAGTTAAAGTTGCATTTGAACGGCGTCCGACCCAGTAATGCTGTGCAGGAGACTTCTGGTTTTTGTCCTCATGATTTACGTCTAATCAATGTCCGTCCTTTTCAGATGACTTTAAACCAGCATCTATCGACACAAGCTGTGAGGGAGAGCTACAAGTTGGGAAAGGAGACGAAGTTACCATAACGTTACCTCACATCCCGGTAAGACCGTCTGCGCTTCTCCTCTGGTTTAAGTGATTCTAAATTCACCCGACACGTTTTCACCGACCCTTTACTCGCAATACTTTTGAGCAAATGTTGCTGTTGTATGAATTGTTGTGAATTAAAAAGGTTGCTGTTTAGTTTTGGATGTTGAAGCATTCATGAAGACAACATGAAGGATGATTTTTAAAAACAAACTTCAGCTTCATTAAAACATGCTGATAACACAGCCTTGGTTTGAAACAAATGTGGTTAAATGTCCATTGTGATGGGTTGACTACAGGTCGATTTTCTTAGCGAATGTTAGTGAACTGAAACACAGTAACTGTCTGTAGGAAATCAGTCTAAGAACCTATGGTAGCCTTTGTAAAATAATGGGGTAAAACATGAAAAGTTGCTATTACTGTCCCTCAAATGTGGACAGGTCATACAGACAGAGTGCCCTAAATTACTATAACTGCTAGAGACAATTAAAAGAATACTTAAATAGTTTGTTGCCCATTACTTTTACTTCATCTGACATGTTTATGTAGTAAGAATTTCTTGCAGTTCCCCTAATATTGTAAATTGAATCAGTGCAGCGGTCTGATCTCAGACTTTCTGAGATTTTACAACAAAGTTAAATTCATGTGAAACCTCTTTAAACATGTCATAAAGTGTTTTTCGTAGAAGAACTGGCACAAGTACACACGTTCAAAATCATTTTAATCAGAATCCACTTTATTGGCCAAGTATGTTGATACATTGAAGGAATGTGACTCTGGTTTTCAATTTACTTCAAATACACGACACAGAACAGCTGCACGGTAGGATACACATATAACCTCTTTATTGTCCTTTTCAGGAAATTTGTTACCACACATAACAGCTACCGGGGAGTTTTGTTGAGTAATGCTTTTTCAGAAGGGACGAAACTTCTGCCATAGCGAGATGAATCAAATGTGTTGGTGTGTGTTGAGTAACTTTTTCTGTACCAGCACAGTGTGTTGGACCTTCAACCTTTTCTTTTTGGTATTGAAGGAGACATCGCGACAAGCTTTGGTACATTCAGTACATATTGAGGTTATTGTTGTCCTTCCAGGGCTCCACGCCTCCCATGACGGTATTCAAAGGAAACAAGCGGCCGTACCAGAAGGACTGTGTGCTCATCATCAACCATGACACCGGGGAATTCGTACTGGAGAAGCTGAGCAGCAGCATCCAGGTCAAGAAAACCAGGTGAGAGGTCAAAGATCGGAGACATTCAGATAATGACAGCATTTAGTGAGAGAGGAAAAATGTAGCAATCAGAGTTTCTGTTAGGATAAATTCATGTTCAATTATAGAAAATATAGAAATTATTCTATTGATCTCAAACCATTAATTACAGTATGTGGTTATGTGATTCCATTCAATACCTTTTAGTTCTCAGACTGACATTTTATTGTCTATGCAGTTTCCATTAGTCTAATTTAGAATCTGAGGCTTACTTTAAAACTATTTGGCTCCACCTTTTGGACATTTATTATTACTACACCTAATTCAACAGATAATTTCCAAAACAGTTGTTCATGTATTTTGGAGCACTGATAGTCATTAAACTTACACAATGTCCCCCAAGAGGATTTTCCTGCTGTTAAATCTGCACTAGGTAAGTTTTATAAAAACATTTTTTGTCATATTTCCTGAAACTTTTTCGATATCCTGACTGTAGTAAATGAGACAAATAATCAGTGAAAAAAGCTGGTTCTTCTGGTTCGTTCTAGTGCTCCTAGTGACATTCGCAAGAATCCATCAGGCCTTGAACACCATAAAAACAGCCCTTCTAGAAACTCGTAAAACATTTTAAATATAATGCTCTGCTAGAATTCTTTAACCGAGCATAAAAATGTAGCCCCTGAAAGACTGTAATGGACATTAAAACTAGAAAAATGGTAAAAAATGTAAGCAAGTTGAGGTTATTACAAGCAATGAAAACTTCTTTATTTAAAATAGATTTCTTAAAATAAGTATTTTGGTCACTTTATTGAACTGAATTTAAGAATTTTGTACCGTTAATATACGATTAATAATTAGCAAAAAAAACACACTTTAATAAGACAATTTCTCCAAACAGCATAATAAAAATAAGTGACTTTGTCTTAAAAATCACTGCCTCTCCCACGCCGTTGGACAGACAAAGGACGTCCC
>NW_023339807.1:25340022-25350923 GCF_004916995.1 Morone saxatilis | reverse complement strand
TTTCTAATGCAGAAAATATAGACTTATTTTCCAAAAACAAGGCTTTTTTACTTTCTAGAGATTCCTCTTTTGCAGTTGTTTTTCAGCCAGGCCTAGTGGATTCTTAAAAATGCAATTTGGAGCGCTAGAATGAGCCAAAGGAACCAGATTTTTTCAGAGATTATCTGTCTCATGTATGTCAAACACAGGTGAAATTTCAAGCAAATAAAAAGGTATTAAAGTTACCTACTGTAGCTTTAAGATTCAGGTGGACGAGAAGACCTGCAGGAGATCCAGAAAGAAATAATTGGTGCATCGGCGTCTGGTGGTGTGTGTGTGTGTTTCAGGGCGGAGGGCAGCAGTAAGATCCAGGCCCGGATTGAGCAGCAGTCGGTCCGGTCCAGCCAGCCCACTTCTCAGTTCCGGGCCCCCACCAAGCCCGGGACTGGAGTCAAGACCTCCCCATCTCCTTCTAAGGATAATCCCTCCCCAGAGCCTCAGCTCGATGACATCAAAAGAGGTAAGGAGGTCCAGACACGACCACAGCCTCAGTTCAAACCTAATCATAACACATGGACCATATCATTTTAGTTATCGCACGTATGGCGTGTTTTAACAAATATTTGGATAAACGGATCAGTGGAAATGAGGAAGGAAAGTAGGAATATAAAACAAGAAAGAGATGTTGACCTTGCTGCTGTTGGCAGAGCTGCGAGCGGAGGTGGAGGTGATAGAGCAGATGAGCAGCAGCGGCAGCAGCAGCTCCTCTGACTCAGCCAGCGCCTCGGGGAGCGGCGACGACAGCAGCAGCAGCGACGCCGAGCACGACTTCCCCCGACCGCTCACCCAGACCTCCCCCAACCGCCACCCCATGGCCAACGGAGGAGCCGACCGGCAGCAGGGCAACAACCAGCTCATGAACACACTACGTGAGTGTCTTTTCTTCCATTAAGAGAAGGAAAACCTTACTCATAGCTCATGCCGTAGCTGCCAGTTATTCCTCATAGGACACTGATTTGTCCGAACCTTTGTGGTTTGGACTGCATAGATTAAAGCCCTGCTCGCAAGGTATCCTAGAAATAACAATCTACAGCGGGCCTAGTTAAGACAGCCCTGAGTTCAAAGCGTTAATGATGTTATATTATTGTCATGAACTGTGGCTTTTAATGGTTGTAGACAAAACTCTTCATTTGTGTAAACAAATAATTAATCAATTAACTAATTTAGTCCGTTTTTTATTACAGTTTTCTTATAATCATAAACAGAATTTTATAAAATGATAGAATATGATTGTTTCATCTTAATACAATATACAATAATCTGTTAATGATGTAATTGTTGCCCAGTTCACTCACTTTGCACCTGTCTTGTACAGTAAATGGGCTGGTGTACTGGCACAGATGCTTCAGTAAACAATCGTTAACCGGTTTGTCTTCTGGTCTTCACAGGAAACGACCTTCAGCTCAGCGAGTCGGGCAGCGACAGCGACGACGACTGAACCCTGGTCAGTCTCTCTCTCTCTCTCTCTCCACACTCCTCCTCCTCCTTTCTGCCTGGTTCACTTATTCCTTTGCTGTGATAGCTGACCCCAGCTGTATATCTTGGTTTGACTGTATTTTTCATTTTATTTTAGTATATCCTTAAAGCTGGCCAGCCTGGAACTTTAAGAGTGTATTTTTATTAGATGTATATTTTGTTTTGTATAGCAAAACTTTTACTTGAGAGGTTTGGAAGAGTATATATTAGAGTGCACATACATATTTTCTGTACTTAGAGCAGCTAGTTTTCTCTACTTATCATCTGTTTTTGTGGTCTTTATCGTAAGGCAAGGAAGCGATTGTGTTGAAGTATCACCCCTCATCCTCTCACCTTGCCTCGTCGTTTATCAGAGAAGGTTGTGGGAACCCTCTCCATGTTTTTATCGGTTCGCTAAGAATACAAAAAATTGCAGAATTGCACAGATAGCCTGTGCATGAGCAACAAATCAAAGAAAAAAGTTTTTTTTATCATCAGCGTATGTTAAGATCAGTGTAGAGCTGCCTTACTGATCTCAACTATAGTTTCTTAGTCACAGTTTTAAACTGTTGCTGAATATTTTAACACTTATGTCCTTCATTAAAGGATAAGGATATTCTATCAATAAATCCCATGAAAAGACCAACCCTGGCTGTCTGTGGCTCTGAAGACATGAATCTATAAAAACAGCTCACACATAAATAGTTTTATTTTCCTAAAAGCACAGTAGTGTCCTCAAATAGCTGGACAGTTTTTAGCAAACGTTACTAAAACAGTAAATAATGAATTTCTTGGGACTATTTTCAGCGGCGGATTAATCCACATTTGGTGCTCCAGTGAGTATTTGTGGCAGCAGTACAGTGTATGTGAGATTGAGTTAAAATAACCCACAGTGTGTATGTTCATAGTAATAAAGGAACATGAATAATGTAACATTGATCTGTTTTTAATAGTTTTTTGACAACATTAGTGCTTTGATACACACAATAGTTTTTAGGATCAATTCATTGCAGGTTTTGGTCTTTTCATGGGATTTGCTGCCAGTAAGAGAAATATATAGAATTTAGCCAGTTTATAAAACAGTTATCTAATTAAAGTGGAATTTACCTAAATTAAATTTCAGGTTGCTGTTCTGTAATTATTTCACTTCAAGGTTATGGCAAAATTAGTGACATAACCTTATAGGAAATTTGATTTAGATTCAGACTAATTTGATTTAGATTTCTGGCATCTAGTGCCACATAGCACAATGTCTACGAGCTGGAGCCAAGTTACAGATGTTTAAAGCTGCATTTAAAACTCAAACTCGCAGACACACAGACCTGATATATATCAGCTGATTGCGTTGTTATGCTCATGTGTTAGCAAACAGTTGAATGTAAGTCTAGTACTCACTTTCCTTTTAGCTCTGTCCACCAGCAACTGAGGAAAATATGTGGCTGCAGTTGTTGATGAGAGCTGAGAGAACTCAAACGTACAGTTTGTTTGTAGCTGGAGAATCAAAAACTATGAGCTTAAAGAGGCTAACAATCCCAGCCGAGCTGCAGAGGTGGCTGTTATTAGCAGTGTTACCAAATTAAACATAGGCAGCCATTTGATTGTACACTACATGTCCTGCACCAAACAGAGGAGGAGTTAGTAAGTTGGTAGTTTACTACAACAAATGCATTTTCTTAGCTGTGTGTAGGTATCGCCATCATTACTTCCGTCCTTCTCTTCCTTTTCCAAAGTCACAGTAAATCCCACGGATTCACAGTATAACCAGTTACAGTATCAGAGTTGCATTTCAGAGAATTACTGATGATATCAAACACTCCACAGTCTGTTGAGATCATCAAAGTTAAAATCGGAGTCTAGATTTGAGACATAAAAAACACCTGAAACTCAACTTATAGATGATTAAATCTGGAAAAGGGAAAACAATCCCTCGAAGAGCTTTATTTTCCTATAATTTATTTTCCAAATGACCACTATTTGTTTCACGTTTGTTGTGTCAGCCGTGTCATTGTTTTCAAACAGAGAATATCTTATTTTTCAGTCATTTTCATATAACACTTATATTATAGGACCATTCCATGCCTTACAGCATTTCAGTTTGGATATGAAGGTTGAATGCGTCGTTTTCTGAGAATGCCAAAGAGTTGAACTGCCCCTCATCATGTGCAGAGAGCAGGAACGTTCAGAGTAACAGTGTCCTGTCAGTGTGTAAATGTATTCAGTTTGTTTTAACGGAGACTGTGTTGTGTACGAGTAGTGAAGTCAGTGATTATCTGCAGGAGTCAGTATCATTTGGTGTTGGTTGTACAGTATTGTGTATACATGGTATCATTATTAATGCCTCAAAGGCAAAACACAGAATCATGATAATTTGATCAAATGGCCAAATTTAAAGGGATGTTCCCTTCTTATTAATTAGACAACTGATCTGATGTTAGAGTCCTGATCAACTAACAAATCTGTAGTTGAGGAAGAAGAAGCAGGAGTTATTTGTCATTACCCCACAATTGTTTTCTCTTATTTTACCTGCTGTAATTAGACACTTTGTACTGTAGAGTGTACAATATGTAAGGCTGCAACTAACTATTTTTATTATCAACTAATCTGCTGATTATTTTTTTATTGGATTGATTAACTGTTTGGTCTAAAAATATCAGAATGTACTTAGAGCTGGGTATCATTTAAAATGTTTTCAATACTATGACTTTGATACCGGTTCCTGAACAATACTTTTTTCGATACCAATATTATGAAATGGATACATTTTAACATTGTATCCGACTATATATAACATAAATAATCAAAAGGAACATTAATAACAAACAGTAAACAGAAATGTGGTACCGAATGACGAGAGATTACTTGATAGTATCGAAGCAATTCCGTCAGTGCCATATAAGCATTGGCGTTTTGTACTTTTGGTGCTGACATTTTGTTTCTGACCTACAGTCTAAAACCAAAAGATAGTTTACTGTCATTGAGAAACTAAACACAAATATTATACTGTCATCCTAAGACATTTTTTCATGACATCATTACATCGTTAAAGCTTAGAGAATGTCATCTACATTTTCAACTATTTACTAATGAATATTACACATTTTAAAAACCCAAATAGTTTTGTGGCATTTTGAAATGAAACCCTTCAATCACAGGTAAAATGAAGTTTGGGGAACATTTCCATATTGCTAAAATGATCTGCTATGTAACAGTTGTTGGTATTTTATATTGTAGTTGTGTTTCTCAAAAGCTTCTTTAGATGAGGTTCAGTTTTGCTTCATGAGCTCACACAACCGAGGATTGTGAGTTATGAGATGCCTGTAAACAGTTACTGACCTACCACACAGTAACAGTTTTAAAGATCCTGCCTCTTAAAAGAAAGTACCAGTTAACTGTGGAATTTAACCATGTGCAAGTTCAGACTGTGGACCATTAATTTGTAAACCCTACATCACCCGTCAGTTGTTGTCCTACTCAGTTTGAAACTTCTCCTGTACTTGAAGTCAAAGTGGATGGTGAGTTGTTGAATGAAGCAGCCACTGAGGCAGGTGGCCACTGAAGTCACACTCACTGGTGTTCCCTCTGAAATCTGTTTTGTTGTATTTGGTGCTTTAGTTTTTATGTTTTTGTTTTAGTGCTACGTTTACGTGAAACATGTTTGTACAGATCTGTATTAAAAGTGTGCAAATGTATTTAAAATTGTTGATGTTTTCCCTTTTCATTGTGAGAATAGACCTCGAAATGGTAGGGTAAACACAGGTGTTACTAACGATACTAATTAAGGTTAGTAACACCTGTGTTTACCCTACTATTTCATGTGAAAATAGCTGCTGTGAGTGAGTAGCCTTTTCTTATTGAGTGCTGATAAATCTGATTACTTTTATCCTAAGGGGGATTTATAGTTGTGCATTAGGGCTGCAACTAACGATTAAATTCATTATCTCATTATATCTCGTTATCTTTTTCTCAATCGTTTAGTTGTGAAAAATCCCTGTTTCCCAAAGCTGTGACTCAAATGTCTTGTTTTGCCCACAAACCAAAGATATTCAGTTTACTGTCATAGAAGACTAAAGAAACCATAAAGTATTCACGTTTGAGAAGCTGAAATCAAAACAATTAATCGATTATCAAAATAGTCAACAATCCACCAGTAATTGACTAATTGTTGCAGCTCTATAAAGAGGTTACACTGAAGCTACAGATTGTAACCCCACATCGGTATCGATACCATAAGACCGTTTGGTCATCTCGGACTGCTTGTGTTTACTCCGACATGCATCTAATGCTGGGTGAGATTGCTGACATTAATAATATTATGAAGTTAGAATAAAATGTCTTTTGTGTATAAAAATAGAGTTGCTGTTCTTTCTTTTGATGTGTTCACTGTTCACATATCCATAATGATGATGATGATCTAAAAGGCTGGAGGAGGCTGGCAACTTCAAAATAATACTCTGGTGGGGAAAGTGTTTCACAGGTTTTAACATTTAGGAAAGTAAAGACAGCAGTCAGAAATGAACTTCGATAAAAGATTATATTGCTGGTCTTAAATAATTATCGTCAAGTGAAACATATGCTTTGATGAACACCTTCAGTTTGATACGAACCACAACAACCTGTACACGGAGCACAACACAATACAGTACTTTTTCCCTGCGATGGTGCAACAACTGAGTCACATTTGGGCATTTCTCTTCAAACAGTAACACAAAAGTACACAACAAATACATAAATAGCTTTTGTTTCCCTTTAAATCATTTATAACGCAATTATATTCATGATTCTGGCTCTTGCTACGACATGTCATTTGACCGATATATAAATTAAACAACATCAACAACAAATAATAATAATAATATTAATAATAATTAGAACAATAATAATATAAAAGCTGTCTGTCTCTCATATAAATCTGGCTAGCTTACAGTATGAAATGATGGAATAGAGATCACAAGGGCTGTTTGATATGATGCATCAGAGAGTTCCTCCACTTTGAATCTCCTTATTCCATATGCAAATGCTCAGTTTCCCACTTTAGAGTGTTTGTGAGAGAAATTTAGGCGCCATGTTGGCTCAGACAAGAGTCCACTGGGCCAAATTGTTTCCTGAGGGTCCAAGGCGTGGACAAACGTTCCTCAGGTGGTGGAGACAGTGATGTCTCAGAGAGTGGGGCTCCTGAGTTTTCTCTTGGGAGTTCAGTTCTTCCTCTACAAGACTGGAAATAGCACCTCTGGTGGTGGTGACTGGTATTGTGACAGTACATGGTATTACAAGAGGCACAAGGAAGAAGCTGAATGTGGTGGCGAGTTTCAGCCTCCCATCCAGCAAGTGTCCCTCTGGTCCGTCACCGTAGCTTGTATCGCTAACGTCCAAGTCACTGCAACGCTTCTTTGTGAAGATATGGACCCTGAGTACCTTGTTGCATCTGATCTGTCGACTTTTGCGTCCTCCCAAACTCTTCTCGGCTTGTTTGGCCCCCTAATTATTTTACTATAAATGACCCTAACCTAGCCCCGTCCCCTCCCTCCCACCTGGGTCACAAGGGTCACCGTCCAGGGCAGGCTATGGGTTTGATGCAACGTCCCTGGAACAGCACCAGGTTGGCGGGGCAGTGGCAGCCGGCCACGCAGGGCTTGTGGCACGGTCTGATCTCGTTCCAGTTGTCGCAGGTTTTGGTGCAGCCTGGTCCGCATGTGTCGTACACAGCGCCGTGTTTGCACTGGGTGGCTGAAGGGAGGGAAGAGACGGTAAAGGTTAAACATTCAGTTGTAATAAAGTTGATCTGGATTTGATGGTCTAATGATCATCAAAATTCAAGTCTTCATTTGACAAAAGCAGCTTATGATAGATGTTTAAGAGACAGTTCACCATAACAGACATCAACACAAATAAATACTACAAGCAAAAAAACTTAAAATTATGCAATTGAAATGCAATTAGGTCACGGGCACTGTCACTCACCCATACAGGCGGTGTCGGGCCTCCAGAGGACCGGTACCCCCTCCCTCTCGCAGGCTCGGCTGTAGGCGATGAAGGACTCACAGTAGCAGTTTTTATGGACTGGACACTCACACATGTCCGTCACACACGACCTACAGAGAGCAGGACGATAAATGATATGTCAGACTGCTGTACTTCACTTGCATAAAGTGATACTTTTGGGTACAGGCCCTGGGTTAGAGGTAAGGTTAGGATGAGTAGGGAGAGTAGACAAGTCAATGGGCTGAAATGTGGTGATAGTGCTCATATCATAAATGATTTATGGCAAATTCCGTAAATCAATAAAGTGGCCCTTGAAGGTTCACGACTATTGCATGATTTTTATGACAAGGTTGTGAACCATAAAAAAAACAAGATTTAAAAAATGTGAGTGACTTTGAACACTTCATTTGACATGGGTTAATTATTATGTCATCTTTTGGTATTAAAAGAATTAAAGTACACTCAGAGTGAGACTCTGTCCTCTAACCTGTAGAAAGGCGCGAAGTCAACCACACGGTGGCACTTCTGAAACTCCCACGACTTTATCTTCTGGCACTCCCTGTGAGCGCGGAACTTGACTTTAACGCTGCCGGGGCAAAGGAAGGACGCCGGCCGGCGAGGCGGAGGCTGCTGCGAGCAAACCTCGTTCCCCTCGACTCGCCACGACTCTGCAAACTCATCCACGTCGAACTTGAACTGGCCATCACCTCCCATGGTGTCGTCGCGCTTGTGGCCGTTGTAGTTGCCGCAAAGGCCGCAGAGCCGTCCACGCAGGTGGGGAGCTGCCACAACCTCCACGAAACTGTCGCCGTCCCACGTGATCTCCAGACCTGCAGGGAGAGGTGGAGGAGTTTAACACTGGTAATTCCTTTAGATAATACATTTTTCTCCAACAAATCAAACAGAGGTAAGTGCATTTTGTTGGTTTTAAAGGTGAAAGATCAAGAGAGGTAACTTATTATGATTGCAGCATCTTTTAGAAATGTGGATATAAATATGCAGAAATATTACAGTATGGCACTAATAAGCAGTAATACATTGATAATGAGCACTTTGACAGAATCAAAAGTCTGTGAGACTGCATACTAAAGAAATGAAAAGAGTTTCGCATGCTGACCTGCGATGGTGGTCAGTTTGAGCAGGTATCCGTCCAGGTCGATGTGCACCCCGGGGCCGTGGTAGGGCAGGGCGATGCGGGTGCCGTTCCTCCGGACTGTCAGGTGCTGGTGGAGACTGAGGATCAAACCTCCCAGCCTAATCTCTACAGACTGAGTCCAGGAGAAGGATCGAGTCCGCCGGGCGTCGTTCTTCACTAACACCTGGTAAAGGTGGGGAAACAATGCAAAAATGACAACAGGTCAGGAAACAATGCAAACATTTGTGCACAAAACAGAGCTTTTGCAGCCAACCAACAATAGTTGGGTGCAAAGAGACTGGCGTACAATCTGTTTGGCATGTCGCCATTATGACGTTTTTGGCAGTATATTTTCAGTAGAGGCTGCATCCAGTGTTTGTGCTAAGATAGGCTAAATACAGCCCAGAGCAATCTCTCCACTAAATGCACAATTTAAATGTATGTATTCCTTTCTCATCTGACTCTGAAAATGTCAGTGTCTTCCTTTAAAGGCTGTAAAATGTCCTAACTCCCGTCCTACCAGGAAGCTGGAGTCTGGGCTGTTGATGTTGATGTTATTTCCTGGTCCTCCAGAGGGGGTGCTGCCACAATCACGAGTCAGTATGTACTGACAGGTTCCCTGAAAGTTAAAGGTCCTGCCATCGAAGGTGTTGTAGTGAGGGTCGCCAAAGACTGTGCATACACCCGGTTCTGCAGAGGAATGGAAGCAAAGAGAAAGAGGAGTAAAGATGGAGTAAATACAGAATTCAGAGAGAGAGAACGACCAAAATAAAGTTACTAAAGAAAAGTTATTCTTAGATGCTTAAAATACCAGCAGTGGGATACATAAAAATGTATGTTTCTGTCATTCCAGGAAATCAAACATAAAACCCAAATGCAAGAAATTAAAAAGGACACATGTTGATGCCTGACAGCCAGCAGCAAAAGGATAATTAATGATAAATGGTGAAATATGAGGTACTAATCTGACTCACTCAGAAGTGGATCTGTGGTGTGGTAAAATGTCTGCTTTACCCGCTGAACTAAACTCTACATTATGCAGAAGTGAGTTTTATGGAGTCTTTGTAGTCCTGAAATGGTACATTTACAGCCACTTTTGTTGACTTTCACTGCAGGTCGCAGCCAAAAACCAAAGTAAAATGACCTCAGGGCAAACCACAGTCTGGACTGAAGTTCATGGGAAATGCTCAGCTGAAGCTGCGGAGGCTGGACTGAGATTTGTTTTCATTAACTTCAACAAGGATGATTCCTAGATTTTAATTTATTTTTATTACCTTACTAAATATCACTGAATCAATATGTGATTTCACAGATGCATCAAAACAGACTTCCATAAAGTTGTTTTTTTTAATTTTACGGCCCCAAATTCTTCTTTCTTTTATTATTTAGGGACGTGTGAATTCTCTAGAAAAGCAGAAGCTGGAGGGTTGAGAAGGACTTACTCACTTTCAGTGCAAACTGGACAGCAGCCGGTCCTGTTCAGGATCTTATTCTGCAAGAGACGAGGCAGAGGCACAGTGTTAGACCCCTCAGAGGGTCATTTATAATAAAATATAGAATATGTCTAAACATTACAATAAACTTTACACTGTCACAGCTTGTAAAACGAAGATGCATATCACATATATTACAATCAATGTTTTATTTCTTCATAGCTGCTATGTGAATCTGATTACAGTCAGGTTATCAGTAGTTTTTGCTGTGGCTTCACACTCATGTGTGTCTGTGATGCAAATGAAGCATTTTCGAATAAAGGATTATATATAAAAGATTTAAAGTGTGAAGGACAGAGAAAGCAAAAAAGAAAGAACCAAAAGGACAGACAGGTCTTAATTTTTTCATCCTCTGGATTTGATTTACTGACAAAAACAGCATCTGACATGAAATGAAACACTTTTCCAGGATTTTCCAGCCGCAAATAAACACGAACATTCAAAATGATGGTTAAGAGCTAAAAAATGTGCTTGACGTCCACCAAAGATCAACCAGACTTTTGGAGACAACCTGTTAATGGTTACATTTTTCCACATTTGGTTGGCAGAAGTAACAAAGGTGACAGGTTCTGTTTTCATGCTGTCATTCAGACAGAAAATAAATGAAATCAACGATAGAAACGTAAGAAAAGTTCCCACTTTGACAAGTTCACAGTCAAACCAGGACGACCACAAAGACACCGATACTCCAGCTTCAACCGCTGAACTCTGTCTGTGTAACAGGAAACTCTGTGTGTGTGTGTGAGTGTGTGTGTGTGTGTGTGTGAGAGTGTGTGTGTGTGTGTGTGTGTGTGTGTGTG
>NW_023339807.1:25339664-25339922 GCF_004916995.1 Morone saxatilis | reverse complement strand
CACACACACCACATGTCTGTCATCACATACAGACGTTCTCCGTACACTCAATACACACTCCAGAGTCCTAACCTCTGCACAAAGGGCAATCTCTCTCTTTGAAGAGGGCTGCCTTTTGACAAACGGAGGACACACACTCTCTTTCTCTCTCTTTCTTTGCTGTCACTCAAACGTCACTAGACAAAAGGCTGTTTCGGAAACACTGTTCTCCAAAGGGACGCACACACTGGCCGACCTGCCACTGACCGCAGGATGACG
>NW_023339807.1:25336042-25339630 GCF_004916995.1 Morone saxatilis | reverse complement strand
TGTGTGTGTGTGTGTTTAGAGGGTTGAGGTGGGCTGTGGTGACCTCTCCACCACTCATGATAGCTTGGGACAGGTGTGTGAGTTGCTTCTACACATCGATGTAGAGGAAACATTAGTCTTTCACTTTAAAATGTTTGCTTGTTATGAAAGAGTGCGACAGACGTGTTTGCTTCCACAAGGAACCTGTAAGTTAAGTACACTATACATCTGATGCCCAAGCTGCAGGAATTACTTTCACACTGGACGCCCCTATATACAGCCAGTGTTTGGTTTGTACGTTCTGGGCTTCTGTAGAAACAGCATGGAAGGAGTCTGGAACAACACAAACCCATCTGCACCAAACAATCTGAGTGCACTCAGCAGGTTGAGGCCAGGAGGTTTCCAACCAGCTATCACTTCATATTCAGTTACACAGATGTGACACACTGATGATACACTAACACTGCTGGTTTTACCTCACAGCCTCTGGGTCACAGTGATATGATGCTGTAAGAATTCAGTGTGACACTCTGAGACTTTCACAGTTCTTATTTAGTAATCAGATCCATCGCGGTGGTAAGGTGCTAAAAGGTAAAGTGTAGCAATCGGTGTAATGACCCCAGCATGGGCATCCTCTTCTCCTGCTTCATCATCATGACACGAATGCAACATTACACCGTGTTGCATAAAAACACATTTTGTCACGTGGTTGTAAAGATGAAGTAAATTCCTAATTTGCCATCACAATTTCCCAGCAATTAAACAGCCATAAATTATTATAAATATAAATGCTTATTTCAAGGTCTCCAGATGTGAGAAAGATTAGTTTTCACTGGAGACAGGACTCACTGCAGACCACCTACATCACCCAGCAGCCGCCTGTTCTGACCACAAACAACAGGTGAGGGCTTGTTGTAACCGCTGGAAGCGTGTGAACTTGGACTATCACTGATGCCGGCTTTGACTGCGTGACCGCCTGCGGCCGGCGGTATGCAAGGAATCCACTCCATCACCAGCGGCCGACAGATGACCCCACAGCGGCCTCTGCGACAGGTGAACCCAGCACAAACCTTCCTCCTGCCAGCAGTTCCCAGAGTGTGACAGCTAACGCCATGCTTGAGCTGCGTGTAACATCGCTAATGTGCTAAAAGGGTGTTTTACTGTTGCACAGGAGAAACCTCACTGTTATAGGAAAGTGCTGGGAAGTGATGGGTTCGATACGGCCTCTGTGTCTTTTAGCATGAGTCATAAATCTGACAAATGTATTATATCAATCTGTCTTATCTCCTAATCAAAATGAATTGCACAAGGATGCTAAAATGTGATGTAATATTTTTTATAAATAATAGTCTTTTTACTCTTTCGCCCATAGTGCTCAATTGTGAATTGGCTGATTTGGAATATTATCAGTTTTATATAGTTTTTATGACATGTATTTTTAACAAAATGACTAAATTCCCTGCTTATACTGGAAATTACATACTTTAACGTTAAGACTTTAAGAAGAACATCTGACATTAGTAGTTTTAGACTAGAGGATAATTGCTTTTAGGTGAAACAGTAAATCAGAGGAGTGTTGCTGTTTTGAGACGTCACACATGTGCAGTGAAAATGATGCAGTTAGTCACAGACTGTAAAGTGTGAGCGTCAGACAGATGAGACAGAGAGAGAACAGATAAAGTGACACAGAATAGCTTGATGTAAACCCTGCAAACGGGATGTAAGCTGGTGATTGGCCGGCGGGCCTGTCACTCACCGAGGGGCAGCTGGTGATTGGTACACACTGTTTGGGCCGACACTCGATGCTTCCTTTAACGCAGGCACAGAGAGTGCAGTTAACGGACGACCACATGTCTCCTTCCTGCGGGACAGAAGACACAGCAGGTTCAGAATACAACCACCCAGACACACACACACACCACCACCGTCCATCTGTCCCTCCGTCTGTCGGTCCATACTCATTATCATCCATTTGTCCTTCCATCCATCCATTCTACCATCAGTCTATCTGTCCATTCTCTATATCCATTCATCCATCTACTGTATCTGTTCATCCGTCCCACTCTCTCACCCTGTAGATCTTGTTCCGGACTCTGCAGTACTTCACTTCCTCCACCTTCACGTAGGAGAGACACTCCTCGCAGCACTCGTCGCCGTGGCAACTCCCTGGCCGCGAGCACCGCCTATTGCACACCACCGTGGAATCCTGGGAAGAAGAACGGCCCAACGGGGAAGAGGGAGCAATGGTCAAACAAACAAAAAACCAAAAGAAGTGATTTCAACAGCAAGGATTTGGTGTACAGTGGGGTTGACAGATAAAAAGAACACAGGGTCTTTATTGCTGTGATGATGATGATGATGATGATGATGATGATGATGAAGATGATGAAGGACTGTTTTACATGCAGGCCCGTACCTTGCAGGTGCAGGTGGTGCAGTTGTCGTGTAGGAAGCAAGTGCCGTTCTCGTAAACTTCACTGTGAAACAGACAGCTTCCTAAAGACAGATCGAACACCTTCCTTTGACCTGAGGGAGGAAGAGGAAGAGGAAGAGGAAGCGAGTCAAAGATAAGAAACAGAGAAACACTAAAACTCAACAATGAGTTATTGGTGACTTTTTGGGTTATTTAGCTTGTTCCAGTTATTTGCTTACAGCTGGTCTTCACCCTGTGCAGTGCATTCAGACACTGTAGAAAAACCTTTCTCAGGCGAAACATTCACAGAACCTTCATTAGTGTCATTGGGAACATCTGTTATCAAGGTTTTTTAGTGTGCTGCATCGAATGGTTTCAGTGTAAAGATGGAAATTAAAGTTGAGGAAATATAAAAAGAGGAAACTTCAACTTTTATATCAACTTCCACACAGGTTCCAGGTCAGAAATGTAATAACTGGTCTTTACCGAGACATCTGGGACAGCAATGTCCAGGCGGGGTGTGGCTGAGGTGGGCGGGGCAGGAAAGGACAGGACACACCTCCTTCATGCAGAGAGTCCGCCCTCCCTGGAACAACAACAAAACACTATTTAATTAACATGTGGTCCTTCACTTTACCCCTGGAGGACATTCTAACAATAAACATGAATGTACATTATTTTAATTATTGATGAAGGTAAGTAAAAAAAAGTTTGATTGAGGTGTTTACATGTTTCATAGTAACATTTCTCGACAAGTTATCCAAGTTTTTAACTTTTTGTTTGGTTGTCTGGTTAATATTTGGGAATTGGGATTTATTTGTTTGGTGGCTTACTTGGAAGTCATATTATATTTAGACTTTAATTCAACTAAAACACCTGAATTTAAAAAAAGAAAAATATAATAATATATTTTCAGTTTTGCAGTTTGTGTGCATTGACTAAATAAAATCTAGTATAGTCATATTCCTTTTTCACATAAATATGTTTTTCTTTGAATGCTCAGACAGACAGAGAATAACAGATTTGAGCACATAAGTAAGTATATGCACAATATTTCTGTATCAGCAAGGAAAACTATTCCACCTCTGTATGTGTGAATATGTGTTAACAAGCCTACAGGTCGTCCCAACAAGGTGCAAGCACATTAATGCTGTAATGTGTTTATGGACCTACCTGTAGGGTTTGTTTGTCTAATG
>NW_023339807.1:25335794-25336017 GCF_004916995.1 Morone saxatilis | reverse complement strand
AGGAGAGGGGGGATGAAGGAAGAGGAAGAAAGGGGGACACAGAGAGGGAGGAATAAGGGAGGAAAGGAGGGGGTAAAAATCAAGTAGAGGATTGTTGATCCAACCAAAACTTTGTGACTCCCATGAGACTCCAAAACGAACTTATTTAGAGTACGGAGGCCCCGCTCACAAACACTCACACACAGGTCAGCATGTAAACACAACAGTGTGTGTGTGTGTTTGT
>NW_023339807.1:25333312-25335722 GCF_004916995.1 Morone saxatilis | reverse complement strand
TGTGTGTGTGTGTGTACTCACAGTACATGTGCACTTGATGCAGGGTTTGCCCTCTGGACTGAACTCCTCCTTCTCTTTGTACAGGCGACCCTCAAAGATGCAACCTGCAGGAGACGTTCCACACAACCTTTTAAACACTAATTCATCTTCACTTACATATCTACATTCTCACCATACCAAGGCTCAAATACAGAGCAGTTTTATCAGGAATTCAAGTTTTTGTCATAAAAATATCTGTGTTGTTATTTATAGACCTTAATATTGTATAATTATATGTTTATTTAATTTATTTATCCAGTTTGATAAATGTCTGAAAGCTCATTAAAAACACTAAAATACACAAAGTAATGACTCAAAACTGGACTTAAAGATTCATCTCAGTACAGAAATCTGAGGGTAGTTAATTTAATTCATTCAGAATACATTTTAACGAGGCCACCCACTCATTAAAAACATTAAACACTTTCTTTTATTTTCTTAGAAGTCTGAAAGCAATCAGTAATTTTAAATAAAAACACAAAAATTATGTATTTTATTATAATCAGCAGGTGTATTTGACTATATGGAGACCCACAGAAACGTGACTCAGGCTGCATTTGTACTCACTGGGGCAGGTGGGGCAACACTTCTTGGGGTGGATTTTGGGGTTCTTGCAGTGGACGACACACTGTACCTCCGCCTCCGTGATGACTCCTTCCTGTCACAACCAGGAGGTAAAGAACATCTTCAGTTTGTACATTTTGAAGATTATTTTCTACTCATACCTCTAGCCTGCCCTCCCTCCATGCTTTCCTTCTTTAATTTTCCCGGAATCTGATGCCATTTGGTTCCTCCATTTCTTGCTTCTCAATGTATTTTAATGTTTCCTACCTCAACTTCTTCCTCCCATTTCCATTCTTCCTTGTTGCATTGTTACTTTCTTTCTTTTCACCTGTTCTTTAATCCCTTCTACCTACACGTTTCTTTCCTTCTTGCGTATTTGCTCACTTTCATCCCTCATTTCTCCTTCTGGTTTTCCTTTCTTACTTGGTTACTGCCACTCTCCCTTTTCCCCCTTTCTTTTCTAACTTCTTGCTTCCCCCTTTCCTTTGTTTGTTTCCTGCCTCTTTCCTTCCCTGTGCCTTCCTTCCTTCCCCTTCCCTTCCTTTTGTTCCTCTCTTCCATTCCTCCTGTGTCTTCTTTACCTTCCTCTAACAACAGCATGTTTGAGTTGTTTCAGATATGAGGTCAGAGGTTTCCACATGACGTCTGAGCTGAAACAACACTGTCTGCTCGCTTCACCTCTCATCTGCTAACACACACACACACACACACACACACACACACACACCTGACAGCGTCTGGTTATGCAGGGTTTGGTGGAGCTGGTCCAGGATACTGAGCTGTTATAAGATCGTCCATCCAACATGCAACCTGAGAGAGAAAGAGAGAGAGTTTTCTTAATTTTCATACAGTGTTTCTGTTTCTTTCTGGTTCTGAGCATTCTTCACTTTAAATTCTTTTTTTATGTATTCATTTTATTTTATATATTTTTTAGGCAACATGTTTTTGAATCAAAATGCCAATAAAACTTAATTACCCTGAAAACTTCAGTAGAGAAAGAAGTGTTTACATTTACCTATTCATTTGTAAAATAATGATAATAATAAATACTGATCTTAACATTGACAAAATGTTTTTGCCACTTGGCATACTCCATATAACACTAACATACAACCTTGTATGTTGATATGGTGAATGTGTTAGCAAACGGTTACTGATTTAAACTTCCAGCAGACACAGAGCAACATTAGCCTTCATTTGGAGTCGAGTTTCTGTGCACAAGATCAATATAAATAATATAAGTCCAATATTCATTCTTATTTTAGTTGTTTTGGTCTCCACCAACTCTTGAGAAGAATATTTGGCTCTTTAGCTGCTTAATTTTCCTTTGTTTGCCTGTCGGGCTTCTGGAAATGTCAACAAGAGCAGGGAGAGTGAAAGAAAGTATGCCTTAAAACCGACAAAAAAATGAAAGATGCTAAAACTCTCTGTAGAGCTGCAGAATCAGGATTCGACCCCTGGTTAATAAAATGATTAACCAATTATTTGATCAATTGTTAAAGGTGCTATAAGCAATAGTTCTTTTTTGTTTAAATAAGTGCTAAATTGCTCTGAATTCTGACAACCATCACTGTTAACATGAATCTCCAAGTCCGTCCTTTCTACAGAAAATCAATTTTCTGGTATCCCCACTTTATTCAACCAGGAGTGGATTTCAGCAGAATTTCAGTGTGGTGACATGGGGAAGAGGGAGGGGACTGCTAACTGCAAGAACAGACAGGAAGTTGCTGAGTTCACTTACAGCAGCTTTAATATAGAAATATGAATAAGTGCACAGTACTACAGAAGTACAAACAGCAGTATACTG